>NW_024425564.1:18100507-18314687 GCF_017311325.1 Ursus maritimus
ACATCAATGAAATATTCAAAGGAAGAATAGAAATTTAAGGAAGCCCCCAGAAAGTCAAACACAAAGGCAAAAAGAGTAAATTTTTTTTTTTTAAAGAAAAAAACCACAGGATTAGTCCAGAAGGCAAAATCAGCAATGTAACTTGAGGGGCTCAGTACAGGAGGGTGATGTGGGATCTCTTGTTTAAACAACACTAAGAATTTTAAGACAGCTCCAGCAAAGCATTAACCCAAGCCAAGGCCTGGGGCACTGGGCAGTGATGTATGGTCCCCTGTCATTCCTCACAGTTCAGGGATCTCAGCAACACACACCATGAGGAATCTTCCTGGTCAGAGTTTTGAGGCTCAAGATCACTGCATTTTAGACTGTTTTCGGGTTGGTGGGAGGTGAGGGTGCCACATCAGCCCTGTGGACATAAAGCTCTGTTGTCCAGTGCAAGGGTCTTAGCCACACGTCTTGAGACGCCAGTGTGGCTAGTCTGATGGACGTGTGCACTAAGTGCAAAATACCACTGGATTTCAAGAATTTATATGAAAAGAAAAGGAAGGTCAAATATCTCATTAATAATTGCATTATATTGATTACGTGTGGAAGTGATAATGTTTTGGATATGTTGGGTAAAATAAAACATTATTAAAATAAATTTCACCTGATTCTTTCTGTTTTTTAAAACTGTGGCCGCTAGAAAGAAGGTTTTAGTGCGTCTCATGCTGTATTTCTGTTGGATAGCACCGGTCTACAGAGGTTTATTACTGAACCACAGTCACAAGCCTAATTACTTCTGTTTTATTTCTTGCCCTCTTGTTGCAGGGCAACATGGCTGTATCCATCAGTTTCTAAAGAAGAAAGCAGAAACTCTAGGTATTTCAAAATGAAGGTGATCTAATATGGGGAATTAGGTTACCAAATTGTTACAAAGACTGGAAGAGCAAAAGGGGAAAGTGGTGTTTCCAGAAATCCAGAACTGTAGAAAGCTGCTACCATTCTCTGTGGGAGCCAGTGCTCACGTGAGCCCACATCACTCACCCTACACTGTTGCGGACAGCTCCAAGAGCTCATAGTCATATGCTGGCTACCCCCGGCAGGAACATACTCACCCATAGCTGCTGGAGGTTATATAGGAACTGTTGGCAGTACGGAAGGAGCCAACAGTCACCCTTTGCTGTTACGGAGTCCCTGACACTGTTGCTGAGAGGGCCTGCCATAAACATAATGGCTCCTAACTTTTCACACTTTCAATTTCTGTGAATGGCTCCAGTTGGCAGACGTAAGTAGAATTCAGCTAGCAAAGGAGTTGGAAAAATGTGGTCTGCAAGCTTCTAGTCCTGGAGGTGAGAAAGAGAGGACTGTAGGATGAGGCACAGAGATCTTCGTTAGGAGCCCTTCTAGAAAACGAAACAGGTAAATGTAGTTGAATGAACTGGAAGAAAAGTCTTTGGTTGAATGGGAATGAATTATTGATAGTGAAACAGAAAACTTGAAGAGCAAAAAAATATAAAATAAAATAAAATAAAATAAAATAAAATAAAATAAAAATAAGTTAATTATAAACTCCAGGGGAAAAAAAGAAAATTGTACATTAAAAGAAATAAAATTATAGTGCACTATTTGGTCTAGTTGTACACAGTGTTTCTGTGGTCATAATAATACAGATTCTGAATATTAATTTAGCAAGCATTATGTGTAATTTTATTGAGATGTTGGGGCAAGCAAGAGAGTGCATGTGAAAGAAGTCGGTGTATTTGATTTGTAAATCTTCATCCCCCATGATAGTAATTGAATACATACATTCACACCTGGGGAAGAAAATCAAGAAATAGAAGTACAAATTGGCTATTTATATGTTTGAAAGTATATCCTCAAAAAAACCCAAAACAAAACAACCAAATAGTTAAAACAGGGAGTGGGAATCTGAAATGGGGGGTGGGGTAAGGGCACAGCAGTTTGGGGTGATAAGCCCTACAGATTTATATAATTTGCTTTCATGATGTACGTATATTCCTTTGAAAGAGATACAATTCAATAGGAAGTTTTTAATTTCATAAGGAAACCCTCTGCACCTTAAAAAGCCCCCCACTTCTCATAAAGCATTCATTGTATACACAAATGTATGGTAATGATGAAAAGAAAATGCCATCACTGTCAGAGTAAGGCAATGCTTGACAGCTCTGAGTGGCATGATTTATTTATGGGTGGAAAAGTTGACTAAGCAAGAACTAATTATTATCTTTCGCCAGTATTCTGTGCCATAACACTAAACCATTATTTTACTTGTGATTTTATTTTTATTATTTTAATATTCTTTAGATGAGCAGTCGTGGTTACAAATACGGTTGGCCCTCGAACAACATGGGCTTGAATTGTGTGGATGCACTCACATGCAGATTTTTTTCGATAAATACAATACTGTAAATGTATTTTCTGTTCCTTATGATTTTGTTAATAATATTTTCTTTTCTCCAGCTTACTTTATTGAAAGAATACAGTATGAAATAATAGATATAACATACACAATATATATTAGTTGACTGTTTATATTATTGGTAAGGCTTCTGGTCAACAGTAGGAAATTAGTAGGTAAATCTGGGGAGAGTCAAAAGTTATACACAGATTTAACTGTACAGGGGGTCAGCACCTCTAACCCCCACGTTGTTCAAGGGTCAACTGTACTGTCTTAGAAGGATACATGGAGCATATTGTTTTAGTCTTCAGCAAAACCAAGATTGTTAGATAACTTTGAAATCTATGTCAATTCTTTGAAGCACAGTTGTATCTGGATAGAGATATTTACTGCTCACCATATTATCCACATTCTTGTGCTCAGGTAGGGCCATGTGACATTTTAGTCAATAGACTATGAATGGAATTGATTTGTATCCCTTCCGGGTCAAAGCACTTAGGAGCCAGTGCTTAAAGTTGCAGTCTTCTCCTTCCTAGCTTTGGTGATTGTTGAGAAGAACATGACAAGATGGTGACAGTGGTTTTGAGTTGCTGAGTCACCACATGAAGAATGGTTGCCCTAAGGATCACCCATCATTCCGTGGACGTTGTGTGGTTGAAAAATAAACCCTTACTGTTCTAAACACCTGAGGTTTTTGGCATGTGTGTTAATGAAACATAACCCAACTTATCCTTACATAATCTTCTCTTGTATTGTTTCACTTACTGTATAATTTCAACATATGTTATTTGTAGACATCAGTTACTAATCCACCACCATAAATCCATCACCGGATGTATTTAAGCCATACTTCCAATAGGAGCCATGGGCTTATGCTGAGTCCCACACACTCCCTTATGCAAGGCTCCTAAGATACTTCTTTACAGTGATCGCTGGAAGTGCAGCAGGTGGTCACATAACAGACCTTTTCTCTGTGTGAAGTTAACTCCCCTTTGAAGGAACTGAACCCAGAAATGAACGGTCATCATATTCTAGCTAACTGACAACTCGCTAAGAAAACAGAATGAAAGGGGTTAGACTGTAGACGGAGTCAAACGTTTCAATCAATCAGTCAATGCATTAATGTAGAGCCTGCTGAGTTAAGTGTGTTGAGCCAAGTACATGAGACTGAAAACGAATGGGAGCTACATTTATTTCCCCAATACGAGAAAGAAGAACACCATGGGGAAGCAATGTTAAACATTTATATGAAATGGCATCTCAACAAATACACAATAACATGCTTCAAATTGCCTGCTTGTGCTGGGGTCAAGAAATAAAGGAGATGGTAGAAGTCAATCAATGGAGGATGGTGTTTCCAGCTGGGCTTTGTAGGAGACAAAGACAAGAATTAGTAGAAAAATGAAAAAGATATACACCAAATAAAAATATTGGCATGTAAGGCAGTGCAGGGAAGAGCAGGAAACTTGCAGAAGACAAGATCAGTGTGGACAGAGGGAGAGTTCCCACAGGGGGATGAGACAATTATATAGGGGTAAAGAGAAATTAGTGAGGGACTTGGAAGGTCAGGGATACAAACCATTAAAAAGAACGGTTTGAGTGTCTTCTCTTAAATGATCTGGAAACGAGAGACATTATAGATTGGGGAGAGAAGACCTATTAGGATTTCATGCAATGAGTCAACTGTGAAATTATGAATTAATGGTTTGGGGTTTGGTAGGGAAGGGGAAAACGTAAAAGAAAAACTCAGAAGGATTTGAAGATGGATTAAACAGAAGGGTTAACAAAAGAGAGGTGATATGACTGACCCCAAATTTCCAAGTTTGGGAAAAATGGAAGGGTGTCTACTTTGGAGTAAATAAGGAACCTCCAAATTCAACACCAGTATTTTCCTATAATTCCCGAGTTTAGAACATATTGGACCCAAGGGATAGATAGAGAAGAGCAGGTAGGGAGGAAATGGACCCTAATCTGTTAGCTTTTTGAGGTCAGTAATCACGTTTACTTATCGTAGCATTCTCTTCCTGTATCTATTACAAGGGCCAGGACCCGGAACCAACTATCAACCAGTTATTGAGTGAAAGAATAGGTTGGTTTAAAATGATTTAGCTTTCCCGTATACCAAACATGTCAGCGTGATCTCTAACCTTCCACTACACACTGCAGGTTGACATCTCTATTCAGGAATTACTGAAGAATTCTTATGAGAAACTAACTCTCACTGGGAAAGAAGCCAGGTTTACCGAGATTGAGCTCATATTAACACCCGAGTCTTCAAAGGGAAGTTATGAATCAGGGAAGATGGTTAAATTGTTTCTGTACAATTAGCTGCACACAGCTCTGAATCCTGAACATTGAGTGGTTGAGAAATAAACTCTTTTTGTTTCAAATCCCTGAGATTTTGGCATATGTGTTACTGAAACATAACCCAACCTATGCCGATGTAGTGTTCTATTGTACTGTTTCACTTACTGTGTAATTTTAATATGTGCTATGTATAGAAATAGCTTACTAAGCCACCATCATAAATCCATCACCAGATGTATTTAGGCTGAAAGTGCTGCCTCCCCATGGAGCATAAGTACAGCTTGTGATTTTGTGATACCCTTGTAACTTCAGTGGTTCGAGTCCTAGGTTAGCCATCATGGAAGCATGAGAAGCTGCAATACCCAGAAGAGCAAGGATGAGTGATAACATACAGTCCACTTGGGAGAGCAGCATGGAGCTGCAGCCTTGTCCTGGCAACATGAAGACCGTGGGAAGATTCATAAATTCGTTTGAAAATTCTCCCACCACCTTCCAGAAGTGCTTGAAGAGGTAGGAGATGTTGCAAGGAGTTGAGTTCCAAGCCTCAGTAAACTGAGGTCACATCGGACAAAGTCAGGACATAATCAGAGCCTTTGGCCAAAGTTCACAAGACAGTGGAGAGCCGCACCGAAGCTGGTGGACATTACAAACACTTGAAGCACATTCCAGCCACGAGGGGCCCCTTCTGACCTGGGGAAGGAGAAGGGATACATCAGTAACCCTCCAAAGCTTCAGACTGACAAAATGTACCCGGTATGCTCCATGCCAATCTCTTACCATAATAAAAGGAAGTGTGCGAGGAGTCGGAAAACAATGAGCTGCACCACACAGAAACTACTGTACAGACTTCTGCACCACTCCAGTTTTAGCCTCCCAAGATGCCTTGCACTCTCCTACCCATGCCTGTCCCACCATGCAGTCTCAGGCTCTTCTTTACGGATAGAGCCTGTTTTGTTCTGGGTGGTGATGTGCACAGCTAGTGCTTCCGGCTTCCGTGGGCGGGAAAGGCTACATTACACATTTCTGGGAGGATGTAGAAGTCTCTGGGTGACGCTTCCTTAGCAGCTTCATCAAAGGGAACAAACTCCACTGGTCTGTGCCTTTGCCCTTTGTCCTACCCCTTCTTGCATTGAATGTAAGTCTCCCAAGCTCAGCTGGAGTGATCTTGTGAATGCAAGGCTAAAACCCACGAAGACAAAACCTTGTGCCCAGGAGGGCTGAGTTGAAAGATAAAAGGAGAATAGGGCCCCGAGGGCACTGCAGAGCCACTCTACCGACCTTGAGTTGCCCACCTCAAGACGCCAGGTTATGAGCATAAAATAATACTCGGATCAGTATTAACCCAGCCAACTGCTGGGTTTCCGTCCCACACGGTCAACGCAGTCCCTAACTGATCACTGTCTTTGCCTCTTTGCTAAGGCAGTCACTCCAGCTGTACTGCTCTATTTCCTCTTCTCAACCGATGACTCCTTTACACCCCCTGCAACCCCACCCCCCTCCCTGGCCTTCTGTAGAGGAATGAATGACCCTTCCCACCTCCCTCTGTACCTGTTTGCTGCTTGTGGCACCCGAGGAGCCTTTCCACGTCCCTGTTTTTCTATTAACATTTCTTTTGTATGTGATACCGCTTCCCAGCTACATTCTGATGGCAGCGATTATGTCTCACCCGTTGTTTCTTTTTGGATCTTTTTGAACTTCTGCTCTTTGGATTTTTTAAAACTTTCTTAACTTTACACTTAGTAGAACTTGATCCAAGTGCTTCCCTGATGAGATTCTGGCTGGAAAGGCAATTTTATCCTTGTTTAAACAGTGTGGCAGGTGAGGGCAGGAGTGGGAAAATCTTGTTTAAAATCTTTTAAAAATGTAATTCCAGAGGACTTTGGCTTTAAAGTTAGTTCATGGGCTCTTCGGTCTCAACTTCAAATTTATAGTACACTAATTATGATTCATTCAGCATAATAACGCCAGACGCTGGCCCCCCCCACACAGCACTAGACACAGCCAGCTACTACCAAAGCTGCTCAAAACACCATCTCTGGGGGGCGGGGGTCCTTTATTTGAGCACTCCTAACTATTTCTGAGGAAGTGTTGAGTGACTCATCCACTCCCTTCCCACACCTCCACCTCTCCATCCTGTGCCGGGTCCATCTGGCTTCCTATGGCCAAAATAGCATCCTGGGATGACTGTCCTAGAACACACCAAAATGGATAGACAGAACAGCAAAGGCTCTTCAGAGCCACTCAGGCGATTTCCTGGAACAGAATCTTTTGTTTGACAGTGTCCTAAAGTTTTCCTACTGCCCCTGCCAGGTCCTCTCCACTGCATGATTTCCCAGTAACAGTAAAGCCTGTCCAATGGCCACCAAACGGACTGGTCAAGAACTTGAATTTGTCTCTTCAGATGTTCTTCTCCAAGGTTGCATGGATCGTCATGGTAACCTGGTGACGGTATTAGATACCTCCACTCATCTAGGCGGCAACACACCTGTTGCCCAACTGAGGAAAATCATACTGGGGCCCCAGGGTCTGTAAGTGTCAGCCCTGACAGGTGCTTCCCACTGACCCAGACGCAGAACAGAGCGGGCTCCCACCTCACAACATCAGCTACAAAAGCCAGACAAGCCTGCCTCTTGGTTCGCCCTGGAGGCCCACCCTACTACATTAAACTTGGCCTCAAGTAGGGCCCGCATTAAAAACGTCTTTAAATTATTTGTTATGTGGCCCTCCAGATATGGGGGTTGCTGCAATTGCAGGAGCCTTGGGAGAAGCTGCAGACCCGCAAGATAGCCACTACGGGGTTCCCCATTAGCATCTGCCAGAGCCAGAGGGCTGGGTCCCCGGAATTTTCTGGTATATTAGTCACGATTTACCAAAATATCAAACTGTTATTTTCTCCTTCCATTAAGATTTAGAAAGCAATAAGAATGTGGGGATGTCAAGTGGGAAGGAACTTTAATTGTTTTATTTTCATTTGCTTTTGGAAAAAAACTGAATTTAACTTTGGCCAGCAGTATCCAACAGGGTGGGGGCGGTGGTAGCAAGAAAGCCACCGGGCGGCTCTCTGATTCGAGAAGTGTAGGGCATAGGCACCTCTCTGTCTTTGAAGAAGCAGGAATCTTGTTAGAGCTATGCCAAAACATGATTTTAGTAGAGAAGTCTACGTATTCTTTGTTTGAATTCACCTTTTTATTGAGATAATCATAGATGCACATGCAGTGGTGAGAAATCATGCTAAAAGAGACTTCATGAGTACTGTACTCAGTTTCCCCCGATGAAAACATTTTTCAAAACTATAGTATAATACAACAACCAGTATAGCAACATTGATACAATGATCTTATTTAGATTTCCCCAATTTTACTTGTATTCCTGTGAGTGTGTGTGAATGTGTGTGCCGGTGGGGGGAGGTGTTCAGTTCTACGCAATTTATCGCCTGTAGGGCCATGCATCCGCCACGCCAGGTCAAGACACTGAACATTTCCACCACCACAGGGTTCCTTTACGTTGTCCTCTTATAACCACACCCACCTCCCCCAAGCCCCTGACAACCACTCCTCTGCCTCCATTTCTAAAAAACTGTCATTTCAAAAATATCATATGAAAGGAATAATACACTTTGTAAATCTTCAGGATTTTTTTTTTAACCCAGCATAATCCCCTGGAGATTCATCCAAGCCAGAGTTTGTATACACTCCAGTAAGCTTAACCACTCATTTGCTGAAGTACATCTGGGCTGATTCAAGATTTGGCTATTATAAAGCTGCAGTGAACATTCATGGTGTTAGCAGAGCATGCTGGGTAATAGTGCTGAACATCTTCGCGGGCTTACTATTTCACTGCGTACCCTCTTCAGTGAAATCTCTCTTCATGTCTTAGAACCATTTTCTCAGTGAATTATTCATTTTTCGACTGTCAGGTTTTGAGGCTTCTTTGTGTATTCTGGCTACTAATCATCTGTCAGATGTGTCATTTGCAAGTGTTTTCTCCCCATCTGTAATTTGTCTTTTCATTGCCTTTACATGGACTTTGCCATAACAAAAGGTTTTTAAGTTTAATGAGGCCAAATGTATCAATATTTCCTTTCATGATTTATGCTTTTAATCTCAAGACTAAAAATTCTTTGCCTAGTCGTAGATCCCATTTTTTCTAAAGGTTTTATTGCTTTTTCATTAAACCTTTAATCCCATGATCCATTTCGGTTAGTTTTATGATATCAGATTTAGGTCAGTCTCTGTGTTTGTGTGTGTGTGTGTGTGTGTACGTGTGTACGTGTGTGTGTGTGTGTGTGCGTGCACAACTTTTTGAAAAGCTATCCTTCCTCCGTGAATTGCTGTTGTACCTTTCCCAAGACCACTTGGACATATTCGTGTGGATCTGTTTTCAGGTTCTGTACTCTGTTCCATTGATCTAGGTCTCTAAGGCTCCACCCATGCTGCCCCATCTTGATTACCATAGCGAGATAGTAAGACTACCAGAAAGACTGACCTCCCCCCCTTTATTATCCCTTGTCAAGATTATTTTATCCAGTTTTCTAATGCCTGTTGTGCCTTTCCACATACATTTTAGAATGAGCCTCTTTGTTTCTATAAGAAGTTACCTTGCTGACTTTGATAGTATCTTAAAACTATAGGTCAGTTTAGGTAGAATTAACATCCTAGCTATGTTGAGTCTTCCAATTCATGAACTTCTTTACTTTCTTTCTTCAGCATTTTTAAAATCGTCAGCATACAGATACTATACATCTTTTTTTATACTTATCACTAAGCATTTCATTTTCTTCCAAAAAATTGTAAGTGATACTGTATTTTTAAGTTCATTGACACACGTTCGTTGCTAGTATGTAGAAACGTGATTGATTTTTGTGGGTTGATCACATATCTGGCGATCTTGCCAAATTCACTTATTTGTCCTAGGAGTTTGTTTTTCATAAATTCTCTGGGATTTTCTACAGAGACAATGATATATTCTGTAAATAGTTGCTTTTTTCCAGTCTTTATTCCTTTCCCTTCTTTTTGTTGCCTAATTCCAGTGACTAAAATTCCCAGGACTAAAAAAAAAAAAAAAAAAGGAAAGAAGAAAGAAAGAAAAAGAAAAAAAGAAAAGAACTCCCAGTACTACATTGAATAAGCACAGTAAGAGTAGACATCTTTGCCTTATTTCTTATCTTGGAGGGATAACATCTAGTTTTACCATTAAGTTTGATGTGAGACATAGATTTTTTGTAGATGCTCTTTATCAAATTGCAATAATTCACCTCCATTCTTACCTTGCTAAGAGGTTTTATTATAAAAGGGTTTTTTTTCAACATCAATTGATATTATCATATGATTTTTTTATTATGGCGTGAGAGATGACTTGATTAATTTTCGAATGTTGAATCAGACTTGCATAGCCGTAATAAATCATACTTGGTCACGGTACATAATTCTTTTTATACATTCTTGGACTCAGTTTGCTAATGTTTTATTGAGAATTTTGCATCTAAGTTCGTGAGAGACATTGGTCTATAGTTTTTTCTCTTTTGTACTCTTTTGTACCGGTGTTGATATCAGGATAATAATGGCCTCAAAACAATGAACCAGGAAGTGTTCCCTTCTCTTGTATTTTCTGGAAGAGATTGTGGGAAATTGGCTTTGATTCTTCTCTAGTTGTTTTGTAGAATTCTCCAGGGTGCAGAGAAGAGTTAACGTTGCAGTCCTGAGATTATGGTCCTTATAAAGACTTGCTTGCAAAGTTGACCCTTGGCTGGCGTCTAGAAACTTGGGTGGTAAATAGTTCCCTGAAGATACCACTTTCCCTAACTGCTAAGAATGCTACCTAAACTGTTAGTGTGCTGTGGTTTGTGTTAAACTACTGCTTTCCTTCTGGGCATCTGGAATTTCAGTGACTGCGCTCAGTCACACAGGCACTACGTGCCTGGATAAGCAACCCCAATTTAAGAAACCTGGACTCCTAGCCTCACGTGAACTTCACATGTGTTGTCATAACTCTTTGCTGGAGGAATTAAAAGCTGTTTCACTCCACTGGGAAGTGACTCTTGGAAACTCGCACTTGGTTTCCTTAGAACTTTGCCCTGTGTGCCTGTCCCTTTGCTGATTTTACTCTGTATCCTTTTGCTGCACTTAATCTTAACCATTAGTACAACAATATGTTAGGTCCCCTGAATCTTGCTACAGAAACTGGGGGTAGCCCTGAGGACCCTAAGTACCTGTGAAACCATCTTGGCCTAAGGATTTCTTTTTCAGGATGCCTTTAACAGCAAATTCAATTTCTTTAATAGTTCTAGGTATATTCAAATTAGCTATTTTACCTTGGTTGAATTTTGATGGTTTGTTATTTTCAAGGAAAAGATCCATTTATGCCAGCTTTTCAACTTAGGAGCACAATGTGTTCATAGCATTCCCTCATTATCTTTTCAACGGCTGTAGGATTTATAGTGATGTCTCTCATTTCATTCCCAATGTTGGTGATTAATATCATCACTCTTTATTTTTGCCAATCCTGCTGGAGGTTATTAAAAATTTTATTGATTTTTGTCAAAGAACCAGCTTTTTATTTCATAGATTTTCTCTATCATTTTCCTAGTTTTCGTTTCATTGATTTCTGTTCTTATTATTTCCTTCAGTATCTTTACTTTGGGTTTATCTTGCTATTCTTCTTCTAGTTTCTTACAGTAGGAATATAGATTATTGTTTTGAGACCTCTCCTTGTTTCTAATGTAAACATTTAATGTTATAATTTCGCTCAGAACACTGCTTTAGCTCTATCTCACTTTTTTGGGGGGGTATCTTGTATTTTCATTTCCATTCAGTTCTGCAGTTCTAAAATTTTCCTTTGAGATGTACTCTTTCACCAATGGATTATTTAAAAGTGGTGTGTTTAATTTCCATTTTCCAATTTTAGGGATTTTCCTGTTGTCATTCCATTACTGATTTCTAGTTTTATTCCATCATAGGCGGAGAACTCTATAATTTCTTTAAATTTGCTTAGTTTTGTCTTATGGCCCAGGATATGATACATCTTGGTGAATATTCTATTGGAGTTTAAAAAAAAAGTGTATTCCATAGTTGTTGGGTGGAATGTTCTATATGTGGCAACTAGATTCTGTCCATCAAATACCATAGTTCAGACGTTCTACATCCCTACTGATTTTCTACTAGTTCTGCCAGTTGCTAGAAGGTGATGTTGAGATCCCCAACTGCAACTGTGGATTTTCTCTGTCTCTTTTCAGCTTTACCAGTGTTGATGCATATATTTTGAGGCTTTGTTTTTGGTGCACTCATATTTAGGATCATTACGTCTTCCTGGTAGATTGATAATTTTATCATTATGTAATGTCTTTTTCTCTAGTAAATTTTTTGCCTTGAAGTCTACTTTATCAAACAGTAATGTAGCCACTCCTGATTTCTATATTAGTGTTTTAATGATATATCTTTTTCCTATCCTTTTACTTTCAACTTATGTCATTGAATTTGAAGTGAGTTTCTTGGAAACAACACATAGATTGGTTGTTATTTTTTTCCTTTATCAACTCTGCCAACCTCTGCCTTTTGACTGATGTATTTAGACCTTGTACACTTAAAGTGAATATTTATATGTTAGTGTGTAAGTTTGTCATTTAATTATTTATTTGATTGTTTTCTTTGTTTCTCATTCTTGTTTCTCATTCTTGTTTCTTTCTTTTTTATTTTTTTTTTTTGTCTTTCTGTGGGCTACATGGACACTTTTTAGGGTTCCATCTTTATTTCTGGTGTCTTTGAGTGCATCTCTTTATCTTGTTTTCATAGTGGTTGCTCTGAGTATCATGCGTATCTGGCTTATAACAGTCGACTGCTATCAATATAAACACTTTGGGTGAGATGTAGAAACTTCACCACAATTTACACCCCTCTGCCTTCCTCCTTTTTAAATATTATTATCTTGAGTATAAGGTGGTGTTATAATTTTTGTTTCAGTCCTCTACTATGATTTGTGTAGAGTCATGAGTGCCCAACTTCTGACATTGACTAGAGTTTTGTGGGTTCCTGAGACCACACTTCCTTATTACTCTAACTGCTAGTTTGAGCATCTCCAAGACTGTAGGAAACCTGATAATTTGCTAGAAAGACTCACAGAACATACCGACAACTAGTATGCTCACAATTAGTGTTTATTGAAGCAAAAGGATACAAATTAAAAGCAGCCAAGAAAAAAGGTACATGGGGCTACCTGGGGGGCTCATTCAGTTAAGCATCTGCCTTCGGCTCAGTTCATAATCTCAGGGTCCTTGGATCGAGCCCTGCATCAGGTTCCCTGCTCAGTGGGGAGTCTGCTTCTCCTTCTCCCTCTGCCCCTTCTGCTGTTTGTGCTCTCTCGCTCTCTGTCTGTCAAATAAATAAATAAAATCTTAAAAAAAAAAAAAAGAGGTACATGGTGTGGAGTCCAGGAGAGTGCCATGTGTGGAGACCAGTTGCATCTCCCAGTGAAGTCATGGAGAACTCTAACTTCTCCTGGCAATGATCTGTGTCAATATTCACAGAAAATTGACAATCAGGAAGACTTACCTGAGTCTTAGCATACAGAGATTTTATTGGGACTTGGTTATGTAAGCTGGATGGTTGACCTTAGTGTCCACCCCCTGCAGAAGTCCCAGGGCCCCTGCAGTACGTCACTGTTAGCAAAAACACTCTTGTTAGTTAGGACATTCCAAAGACTTAGAGAGTACCTCCAGGGGCTAAGTACAAAGGCCAGATTTCTCTTTAGGTAAAGTACATACTTTACTACATAATTTGCAAAACTATATAGTAAACTAGTCCTGAAAGAGTACTACGTACTCTTTACTACATAATTTGCAAAACTCTTGAGGAAAAGACTAATCTGCTGCATGTACTTATATTTCTACTTTTTCCATTGTTTCCTCTTCCTTCCTGATAATCCATGATTTTTAAAAATCATTTCTACATGAAGAATTTCCTTCAACCAATCTTTAAGGGTGGTCCAGTAGGCACATATTCCTTTAGTCCCACTTTGTTTCAGAATGTCTTTATTTCTTCTTTATGCCTGAAGGATACTTTAACCAGATAAAGAATTTGTGGTTGGTAGCTCTTTCCATTCAGCACTTGAAAAATATTACACCACTTCCTTCTGGCCTCCAATGTCTCTCTCTGAAGGCAAGTCCACTCTCCTTTGAATTGGTGCTCCCAGACAGATAATGTGTTGTTTCATGTGCTTTCAAGAGCTTTCCTTTGTCTTTAGTTTTCAAAGGTTTAACTGTGACAAGTCTTGACATGGATTTCTTTTGTCTTATCCTGTTTGGGGTTTTCTTAATTTCATGGATCTGTTCTTTTGTGCCCTTTGCCAAATTTGGGAAGTTCTCAGCCATTATTTCTTCAAAACCTCTTCCAGCCCACTCTTTTCTTCTCAGACTCTGATGGTAAAAAATGTTGAATCTTTTTTACAGTCCTATACTCCCTGAGGCTCTGTTCATTTGTCAGTCTATTTTTCTCTCTGTTGTTCATATTGGGTGAATTCCATTGTTCTGTCCTCAAGTTCATTGATTCTGTTCTCCATCAAGGAAGAACGTCCCCCCATCTACTTATCATAAGGACTCCTAATGGCCAGTGATATTGAGCACACTGAATGTAGTCAGAGGAACTCCCCTTTGATGTGGGGGAGGAATCAGCTTCTTGGGGTTGTCTTCCATTGCTAGGATGGGGGATGGCCTTCTGGATGGTCTTCTTCTGTTGGCCGAGCAACATAAGATACTCTGCCTCTATTTTGTTCCTCCAGTCCTGGGATCCCCAACAAATTCATCATCTTCTCTTTTTCAAAGTTTTTCACTGGTGATATTTTGCATTATTTCCAGAGATTGTAATTGTGCATCAATGAGAAGGAGTACAGGGAAAAGAGGATTCAACCAGTTTTTGACATCCCCCTTAGAAACGTAAGAAGGGCTAAGCAGGAATGCCCAGAGACCAGATTGAGGGCCGGTTGGTCAGAAGAGTCACTATAATTGTGTGTGTGTAGGAAACTGTGTCCACACTTGGAAAAAATTTGATTGGGTAGATAGAGGAATTAAAAGTGACCCAATGGCCAAATAGCATAGCATGACCTATGGGTTACTAGGATGTATTTGTGCATAAAAAGAACAGTGGGGAAAACTTAGTTGAATGGGTGAGGAGGGGCATCATATTTTTAGAGTTAGAAACTTCAAAAGCTATTATTATACTACTTCACCACTTATAAATAGGGAAACTGAGGCTCAGAGAGGTCAATTAACACCTTCTAAAGAGTCAGGGCTGGACTTTGAAGTCAGGCCCACCTGTCCCTAAAATGCATACCTCTTCCACTGAACCTCCCCACCTCCTATGAATAGGTCTAGACCACTGACTTTGGAATCAGAATGCATTTTCTAGAAATGGAGCTAAATGAACCTTGGTTCTCACCTTCATTATTCTGTCCCTTATTCAGACTTGCCAGCATTGAAGTACCTGGGCTAAAACCCGGGAAGGTGTCGACTCCAGCCATAAGAAAATCCTAAACTTTCTTTGGAACAGCAGGGCTGAAGCAACCAACCTAAGCAATATTGACCAGGGGTCCCTCCTCTCTGCCCATTGCATCCCCCTGTCTTTCCAGCACATGCTGGGCCCAGTCTGGAATAGCATGGGATTCTCTTTGCTGCCCCCCTGCCACCCATCCTCACCCTTAGTGAGGATTCCTCACCTTTGGTGCAAGCAAATACGGATAAATTAATTCGGCTGCAGTTGGAAGAAAGCTGGATGGGGTGGGATTGCCATGAAGAAATGGCTTAGATTGGCATGAATACAACCTGGTGGGGAGGAAGGAAGTGCCTGATTCCGTAGGATCATTAGTTTTGTTTCTTATAGTTAAAGTCTGAAAAAGCTGAGTGCACGGAGACAAATTCTCCTCTGTTCTCATCTGCGCTAAGCCCAAATTGAGACATTTATTAGACCTGAATTTAAAATTTTTTAAAGTCTCTTTCATCGTAGAGAGAAACAATCGTGTGTAGCTACTGTGCCCCATAATAATAGCTGTCATTAATCTGGGGAAGATCTGTACAATTTAAAATGCACTAGATGGGAGTGATGGCTTCTCCTTGGTTTTGTAGCTTTTGGCTTCGGAACAAAGACTGCAGGTTTGAGAGGACAGGATGCAGCATAAAACCAGAGAGCCACTTTCTGTCAGCTCCTCTGCTACGGTCTTCATCTACGATGTCCTGAGGATGTCAACTTTGGGGGGAAGTGTTGTTTTAAAAATCAACTCTCCCAAGTTTGACTATAAATCTCTTATGGAAATTAAAGATGAAAAACACATTTCTTTTTCACAGGTCTCATTTGTCTAATAAATGCCTTAGGGACTCACAGCTCAGTCAATGCTTCCAATCTCCTGCATTAAATTATCTTCCTTTCGTGAGCTAGATAAAAATGATTTAAGTAGGTGGAATAATCTGGCTCTTATCTTCGTGCTATTGACTGAATGGCAGTATTATCGATGTTTTTCCCCTCCTGTGTTATTTATGTCAAGAACAGCCTGGAATTGCTGGGGGGCGGGGAAAATTGTTTCACTAAAGAATATATCTCAAAATGAGTCACACTAAGCAAATAAAGGGTGTTCCCCTTTTCCCTTTGGAGTAAAAGTGTAAACTTGAGGCCAGTGGCCTTCCTTAAATGAAAGTAGATTTAGTGCCCTCCAAATCAGAGCATCCTTACCTAAAACAAGATAAGCACACAAATTAGAATTACAGAAGAGGGGCACCTGGGTGGCACAGCGGTTAAGCGTCTGCCTTCAGCTCAGGGCGTGATCCCGGCGTTATGGGATCGAGCCCCACATCAGGCTCCTCTGCTGTGAGCCTGCTTCTTCCTCTCCCACTCCCCCTGCTTGTGTTCCCTCTCTTGCTGGCTGTCTCTCTCTGTCAAATAAATAAATAAAATCTTAAAAAAAAAAAAGAATTACAGAAGAAATATAGGAAAATGTTTCCATTCTTCGATAAGAATAGTGTATCTTGGTATATACCACTTATTTGTTCATTATACAAACATTTGTTTTGCAATCATTATGCACTAGACTTACGGCCAGGCTCTGTGGACGTCAACATGAATAATGCAGGGACCTGGAACTCACTTACTTTGCAGATGGAGAAGTACCCATATAAATAAATGATGTTGATACACTGTGTAAACGCTCTGGTCGAAATATAGAACTGTGCCCTATGTGGGTGGGAGTCAGGCTAGGAGCAAACCTACATGACATATAATTATGTCATGCAGCACTGTTCAATAGAAGTTTCTGTGATGATGGAAATGCTTGACTTGGGCACTGTGCAACAGGACAGCCACTAGCTGCATGTGGCTATTGAGTACTAGAAATTTTTAGTTTTATTTCATTTTAACTAGCTAGCCACACGCAGCTTGTGGCTACCCTAGTAGATAGCATCATTGTAAAGCAACAGTTCTCAAGCTTTTAGTCTGCAGCAGAACCACCTAAAGACCTTGATTCTAATTCAGTAGATCTGGGGTGGAGTGTGAGAATTTGCATTCCTAGAAGCCCAGGTGACTCTGATACTTTGGGTCCATGGATCTCACTCTGAGAAGCACTATTCTAAAGGACTCAAGTCCCTGGAAGTCAGCACAGGGCAACACCTGTCCTTTGCCAGGTAAACTTAGGAAGTGATGAAGTGGGTTCTAGGACCCTCACTTTCAGGGCCCCTTTCAGCACCTATGAGGGGATTCAGCACTGTGTCACACAGGTCATAATTTGTAAAATTTATAAAACCTAGGATTGGTTAAGAACACTCTGACAAATTCTCCATTACACTTCCTTGTCTGTTAGGTCATGTGAAGGGGCCCCAAGGGCCTTTGGGGGATGGTGCTAAGGGGAGATTCAATTGGACATTATTTTTTTAGTTACGAGGAGTATATTTGTGTGGTTTCCAGTCATGTGCATGTATGGAGTTACTACAGGTGGTCGTGGTATAGAATTGTATTAAGAATCCCACCACCTGCCACATCACTTGTCATCAGGGAAATACAAATCAAAACCACAGTGAGATACCACATTACACCAGTTAGGATGGTTAAAATTAACAAGATAGGAAACAACAAATGTTGGAGAGGATGTGGAGAAAGGGGAACCTTCTTACACTGTTGGTGGGAATGCAAACTGGTGCAGCCACTCTGGAAAACAGTAAGGAGTTTCCTCAGGATGTTAAAAATAGAGCTACCTTATAACCCAGCAATTGCACTACTAGGTAGTTACCCCAAAGATACAGATGTAGTGAAAAGAAGGGGCACATGCACCGTAATGTTCATAGCAGCAATGTCCACAATAGCCAAACCAAGGAAGGAGCTGAGATGTCCTTCAACAGATGAATGGATAAAGAAGATGTGGTCCATCTCTACAATGGAATATTACTCAGCCATCAGAGAGGCTGAATACCCACCATTTGCATCGACATGGATGGAGCTGGAGGGGATTATGCTAAGTGAAATAAGTCAAGCAGAGAAAGACAATTATTATATGGTTTCACTTGTATGTGAAATATAAGAAATAGTGCACAGGATTATAGGGGAAGGAAGGGAAAACTGAATGGGAAGAAATCAGAGAGGGAGATGAAACATGAGAGACTCTTGACTCTGGGAAACAAACTGAGGGTTGCCAGAGGAAAGGTGGGTAGGGGGGATGGGGTCACTGGGTGATGGGTATTAGGGAGGGCATGTGATGTGATGAGCACTGGGTGTTATATGCAACGGATGAATCATTGAACACTATATCTGAAACTACTGATATGTTGGCTAATTGAATTTAAATTTCAAAAAAAGAATCGCACCACCCACCCTGCTGACCTTCTGGCACTGAGTAGAAGGTTTAGGCCTGTAGGTTGTTGCCATGAAATAGAAGTATGTGACTCATGGGGGAGAAGCAAGGTTTGAAATGGAATCCGTGGGAAATGTTTCCAATCAGCAGACATTTATAACTGTAAGTGGAGGGTTCGGTGACAGGCACCTGTAAAATGGAAGCGCTCTCCTACAGAAATGTATTTAATGACTTCACAGCAAGTACAATTATAAACAAGCCATTCTCTTTTGTTTTCTTTTTGAAAATGTTTCGATAAAGCTTGAAGACACGGTTTTACTTACTTGGCAAGGTTTTGGAGTGTATCAATAAAACAAGTGTAAAATTAGAGTCCCAATCTGGATATAGCAAAGGGGCATTTGTTTTGGTCATCATTACATTTCTTTATTAAAAAGCTAAAAGAGAAATCCAACCAAAAATGAATAGAATATAAAAGTTGTAAAGATGAGCAATATGTTTAGTGAGGATCATTATAATATCGAGAAATAATTTGTAGCAAAAAAATATATATTCCTTATATTAAACTAGAAGTAATAATTCATTAAGAGATAACACTACATTTTGAGTGGAAGTAAAGTATGGGCTCTACGGGTTGTTTGACAATCCAATTAATGAAGAGGAGTAAGTCTTATAGCAAAATGGGAGAAGATTGAACTCTTGATTTGGCAGAAACCATGGATATGACCAACTATAACCTAAAACTCATAAGAAGTCACTAAATGAGAACCTTGGTGACAAAACAGTTTATGAGTGTTGCCAACTCACAGTTTTTTAGAGACTAATTTTTACACAGAAAAAAAGTTGAAAGGTCCTTAAATCTCACATTGCATGAAAAAACTCAGTAGATGCTTTTTTAAATTTGACACTAATTCTAAGAATTTGCCAAAAACAAATTGGGAAACTAAATAACCTTTCTTTTTTTTGGTAAACTATCAATCATCTAAAACAACTTCAATCAACAGTGCTAGAGGAAAAGACTGAATTATTTTCCTCGTCTCTTTATAGGAAAATATTACCAAATTGCCATCTGAGCAGACTGAAGCCAAAAAAATCTAGGAGAAACAAGTACTTGAGAGGAGAATCAGATAGCTAATTAATTTAAAAGGTTATTTTTATTTTTGCAGTGTTTGTGGCACTTGTCAGCTTTTTAAATTTAATGATTTTGAATTTAATGGTGCATTATTTCTTTTATCATTTTAAATATTCATTTGTATTTACAACTTTGTATTATTTTTTCTTCAAGAGGACCCACAAATTATAAAAGCTTTAGGCTCCACAGAACCTGAATTGAACCCTGCCCTTTTCCAAATACCTATGAAGTGAGTTGAAATAACGCTTCTATAAGCAAATGGACTTAGGAAAAACCTTCTCCACTATTGTACCTTCAGTGCTTACCACAGTGCCTAACACGTAGTAGATGCTTAATAAAAATTTGTTAAAGAATAAATGAAGAGTAAAGCTCATGTCCAAAGAGTGGTGAGCAATTATCCGAGACAGAGCTACGCACATCAAGATGGGGCTAAGGGGTGGGTCAAGAGAACCTTTTTTTGCACATCTCATTTCGATGCTCTGCAGTAATTCAGATTTATTGTGAAGAGCACTCTGCTAGATTTTGAAGATCTAAAGCTATATTTGACAGTTCTTCAAGGAGCTCTAAGTCCAGACGAGGGCTCAGAACCTATGAAAATAGAGCACACCCTTCATTAAGTGTCATTGGGGTGGTGAGATAGTCCAATGGACATCAGAGGAGAGAGACCACCTGCGGCCAAGATAGTTAGGAGAGGTTCACAGAGCTTCAGAGAAAAGGAGAGGAGGTCAAAGACTGGAAAGGCCAAGGGCTGGAGGTGGGAACCCACGTGGTCTGCTTAAAAGGGGATGGAAGGCAAACCACTCGGTGTGAATAGGGAGGTTAGACAGGAAAATCCTGAAAGGAAAAGTTGGAGCTCCTTTGGGACAATCTACTATGAAAGCCAAGAATACTTGACCAAGAAGCCTGGTACCATGCTGAGGGTAGAAAAGGACACACAAAGCATTCTGTGTCTAGTGCAGTTCAGAACACTTTGTCTCTGTGGCACGGAGGAGGGCTTGGAAAGAGAGACTCCAGGCAGGGAGACCAGGTGGGAGGCTATCCCAGTAGCTCAGGCAGGAGGGGACACAGGCCAGGGCTGAGGAGTGGGCACAGCAGAGGGAAGAAGCTGAGAAAAGATGAAAAAAAGGGGGGTGGCTTGGGTTTTTGGTTTGGGGATTTTTAAAAACACTTACTGAATGTCGAACACACAACAGAAGCTTTTCCATGGACTACTTCATTGAATTGTCAGCAACTACAGGAAATGAAGGCGGTCATCCCCATGATAGGGGCAAGGACCCTGGGGCTGAGGTGGAGACACGCACTACCAGGCAGGCAGATCAGGCTGTGTATTGCACAAACATGTCCTTTCCGCGCACCATACCATCACAAGAGGAAAGAGGGAGATGCAGTCAGGCACAGCTTCTAAGTTTGCAGCATGGAAACTGGGATGGGTGGAAATAAAGAATCATCTGCTGGAGAACTGGTGGATTTGAGGGGGGAGGAGAGGAATGGCTGGCTTTAAAGGCAATCTTGTGTAGGCACCTATTTCTATGATTTCTATTTGAACAGCTGGAGGACAGTTTCTTTTTCCTTGTTCTCCCGGCCTGACAAGCATTTGGAGCCCGGGGACTTTGAGAGAATCACTCCGCAGCTGTCCCTGACATTTGAAAATCTGTTCCCAGTTTGAATTAAGTGGAGTCTTCAGTCTTGGTTATGAAAGCTATTGCAAAAAAAAAAAAAAAAAAAGGCGGTAGAGAGCAATTTATTTAAGCTTTTCTTTCTTGTTGCAACCGACCTTCTAAATAAAAATACGCAATCCCAACAGACCTCTCTGTCTCCAGGGAGGGAAAGGCTAAGAGTTAAGATCCAGAACCAATCAAAGTTCAGTAGCTTCGTATCTAACTCTACCTTTCTCCCTAAAGGACCAACGCCATGGTCACACTAATAACATAGGAGTCCTGCTTCCATGTTATGTTCTCTATTTTCCCTGTCTGAAGCTCCGTCCCTGAGGAAATTGCAAATGTTAGGGTACGCTCATGAGAGACACAGTTCTTCTGTTCAATAAAGGAGCAGATATTTATGTATTTCCACAATTTACATTTTAACAAAGACATGTTGATTTATTTGAGTATTTCCTGACCGGTCAGTTTTAACATCTTATGTTCCTCTTCCAAGGACAACCCACTATAGCAGCAAAACATACCCCTCTTTACAGAAATTTAAAAAAAAAAATGCTGATCACTTTCAAAGTTCCTCTTGCTACTGAAAGTGTGAAAACCAGAGAAACAAAACTGATGCTTCTACAACGGGAAGTTGACTTTGAAGACCCTGTAGATATTCTTTATGGTTGGAGGAAAGGATATTAAAAGTGAAAGTAACGAACTCTACTTGCACTGACTAGTTGAGCACTGTTTTAAAACAACATTTTTAAAACAACAACAAAAATGTTGTTTTTTCAATTGCATCCTAGTGCTATGGGGTCGTTGCAAGAGACCCAAGTGTTATAGAATATTCCTTCCGTCACTGCCTATCACAGTTGATTAGACTGTTGTGAAAATCACGTATAAACCTTTCAACATTAAATGAATAGTATATAATTCAGGGATAATGTAAAGAATTCACTCTTGGCTCTGGGTCACTATAAAATCACCCTGGTGTCATCAGTTCAGCTCAAAAAACCTTTCCGAGGTGATGGGCAGTGATTCTGATATATCTGCCTACAGACATGAGGAGGTAAGAAAGCAAAGCATTTTTTCCAGGCCCACGAAGAATAAAAATAATATAAAGTCAGTGTGAGGTTGCCAACTGTCTGGATTATAAAGAGCTCTGTTTTAATCTGAGACTGTGTCTTTCTTCTCATTTCTTGCTGTTAAAATATCCTTTCTTTAGGGGCGCCAGGGTAGCGCGTGATCCCGGCGATCTAGGATCGAGCCCCATATCAGGCTCTTCCGCTGGGAGCCTGCTTCCTCCTCTCCCACTCCCCCTGCTTGTGTTCCCTCTCTCGCTGGCTGTCTGTCTGTCAAATAAATAAATAAAATCTTTTTTAAAAAAATCCTTTCTTTAAAAGCAATTTGTAGCAATAATAGATAATTTGGGATTTTTTTCCTAATATCATTTATTACAAAATAAAAAGTTAGCAATACTAGTTTAGTTTTTTTAACCATTTTATATCTTTAAGTGTACGATTAAGTGGCATTAAGTACATTTTCCATGTTGTGCAACCATCACCACCATTCTCTCAAACGAGACAGTCTGCTTGTAGCTCCCCATTTTCCCTACCCCAGGGCCCTGGTCACCTTTGTTCTATGTTCAGTCTCCGTGAATTTGCCTATTAGGAGCCTCATATAAGTTAAATCACAAGTTTGTCCTTTTGTGTCTGGCTCGTTTCACCTAGAATAATGTTTCCTAGGTTCATCCATGTTGTAGCCTGTGTCAGAAGTTCCTTCCTTCTTGGGGAAACAGAAGGGGGAATGAACCACGAGAGACTATGGACTCTGGGAAACAAACTGAGGGTTTCAGAGGGGAGGAGGGGAGGGGATGGGCTAGCCCAGGGATGGGTATCAAGGGGGGCATATATTGTATGGAGCACTGGGTGTTATACGCAAACAATGAATCACGGAACACGACATCAAAAACTAATGATGTACTGTATGGTGACTAACATAACATAAAAAATTATTAAAAAAAAGAATTTCCTTCCTTCTTAAGGCTGAATCACACTCTGTTCTATGGATGTGCCTGTACATCTAGCTATTCATCTGTTAATAGACAAGTGGGTTGCTTCTCCCTTTGGCTATTGTGAATAATGCAGCTGCAAACTGTAAAGTACAAGTATTTGAATCTCTGGTTGTGATTCACTTCGCTGTTTATCTAGGAGTGGCTTCCCTGGAGCCTATGATAATCGTATGTTTAACTTTTTGAAGAACTGCCCAACTGTTTTCCACAACAGCTGCACCATGACATTCTCACCAGTATGCACAAGGGTTCAAATTGCTCCTCATTTTCACCAACACTTACTATGTCCCCCTGTATCATTTGATGCGTATGCAATAGTCATCCTAACGTGTGTGAAGTGGTAACTCACCATAGTTTTGACCTCAATTTTCCTGGTGACTGTGATGATGAGCATCTTCTCACGTATCACAGATGTTTGGAGAAACACCTATTCAAGTCCTTTGTCCTTTTTTGAATTGGTTTGTTTGTTTTGTTGTTGAGTTGCAGAAGGTTTTTTTATATATTTTAGATATCAATCCCTTATCAGATATACAATTTGCAAATATTTTCTCCCATTCGGTATGTTCTCTTTTCACTCTATTTTTAGTGTACTTTAATGCACTTTTAAAAAAATTTTGATGGATTCTATTTGTCTAATTTTTATTTTCTTACCTGTGCTTTTGGTGCTATATCCAAGAAACCATTGCCAAATCCTATGTCATGAAGATTTTCCCTCATGTTTTCTTCGAAGAATTTTATGGTTTTTGCTCCTACACTTAAGTCTTTGATCCATTTTGACTTGATTTTGTATACGATGTAAGGTAAAGGTCCAACTTCATCCTTTTCCATGTGCATATCTACTTTTTCCGGCACCATGTGGTGAACACCCTGTCATTTCCCTATGACTGGGCTTGGCACTCCTGTCAAAATTCACCATGTATGGGAAGGATTATTTCTGCACTCTTTCTCTTATTCCACTGGTCTATACGTCTGTCTTTATGCCAGTACCATATTGTCTTGATGAATGTAGCTTTAAAGTAAGTTTTAAAATCAGAAACCATGAGTCCTTTAATTTCGTTCTTCCTTTTTAAGATTGCCTTGGCTATTTAGGTCTCTTAAGAGTTTATATGAATTTTATGATGAGTTTTTTATTTCTCCCAAATATGTCATTGGGATTTCTATAGGGATTGCATGGACTCTGTAGCTCCCTTCGGATAGTATTGACATCTTAGCAATATTAAGTCTTTTAATCCATGAACATAGGATGTCTTTCCATTTATTTATGTCTTCTTTAGTTTCTTTTGAAAATATTATGGAGTTTTTCGCATACAAGTC
This sequence comes from Ursus maritimus, assembly GCF_017311325.1. Taxonomy (NCBI): domain Eukaryota; kingdom Metazoa; phylum Chordata; class Mammalia; order Carnivora; family Ursidae; genus Ursus; species Ursus maritimus. The sequence continues at coordinate 18,125,185 of NW_024425564.1, forward strand.
TTACATTTCCTTGGTCAAATTTATTCCTAAGTATTTTATTCTTTTTATACTGTTGTAAATGTAATTAGTTTTAAATTTCCTTTTCAGATCATTCATTCTTAGTGTCTAGAAATGCAACTGATATTTGTGTATTAATTTGTATTCTGTAACTTTGTTGAATTCATTTATTAGCTCTAACTATTTTGGGGAGTATTTTGTGTGGAATCTTTAGAGTTTAATACATATAAGAATATCACCTGTGAACAGATAATTTTACTCCATCCTTTCTAATTCAAATGACTTTAAATATTTCACCTAATTACTCTAGCTAGAAGTTCTGGTACTATGTTGAATAGAAGTGATGAAAAGTGGGAATCCATGTCTTGTTCCTGATCTTAGGTAAAAAGCTTTCAGTCTTTCACCTTTGAGTATGATGTTACCTATGGAGTTTTCCTATATTGGCCCCTGGGTTTTAAAAATTTACTAAGTTATGGAATCTACCATCCTGGAACTACTGGTATAGGGGAAAATACACCCGCTTGGAAGTTAGGTAGATTCAGATATATTAAAAAACAAAAAACCAAAAAAAAAAAAAAAAAAACCAATCTAAGTTTCTAGGGGCTTTTTGCATTGATGGAATAATGAGTATCAAATTCATCCACTACCCCGAACAACTGTAAAGCTAGATAAAATATATGAAGCAATTATTTTCAGGAATTGGACAATAGGCTGCATGGGGCTATGGTACTTGGAACAAGGGAAATATAAGATGACATCACCCTAGTTTTCTCCTGGGGAGGAGGGGGAATACTTTCTAAACTGTGGCACAAGAGAGCAGCACTCAAAACAGAGCAGCTGTTTCATTGGTATGAGAAATCAGAAATCAGCATCCCCAGAATTTGGGGATGCTGAGGTAACTAGATTTTCACGGGGTCCTCTTAACTCTTTGGCCCAATACTGTTATACACATACAAGGCAACTTTTACAAAGCCTGGCAAAGAAAAACCAAGGACAGGCTGAAAATTGATAGAGATTCTAGAGTTCTCACTGTGCTGGGAGACATTAGAGTTTGACCAGCCAGAATGGAGAGACTGTTGGAATGCAACTGAATCCCTGAAAAAGACCCGTATAAGAGATAGAACCTCCCTAGCCCCCCAAACCTATCCTTAAAAAAGCTGAAGCCAAATTTTTACAAGATGAACTGCAGTGAGTTCCTTGCTCAACATAGCTCTGTTAACAGGTTTCAATATTATTTGAAGGAGGTCAACGCAATTCAAACTCTCAATAATATAGTAGCCACAATGCCCAGCATAGATTGGAGAGTAACTAAACACTGTAAAGAGGCAGGAAAGTGCAACTCGTATATATTAGTAGAAACACCTAGAAATGACTCATACATTAGAATTCACTGAGAAAGACTTTAAAACTATTATAAATATGATTAAGGACTTTAAGGAAAATATTAACATAATGAGATTAACAAGTAGGTAGTCCCAGCTGAGAAATGGAAATTATAAAGAGGACCCACATGGAAATTTTAGAACAGATAAATGTATTATTGAAAATAAAAAATATTAGATTTTAAATTTCAAATAGAAACTTTCTCAACTGAAACGAGGTAAATAAGATGGAAAAAATGAACAGAGCCTCAATGATTTGTGTGGTAATACCAAGCAGTCTAGCATATAAGTAATCAAAGTCCCAAAAAGAAAGAAGAGGGGGGAAAAAAAACAGAAAAATATTTAAAGAACCAATTGTCTGTATTTTTCCAAATTTTAAGTAACTTAACTTGCAGCTCCAAAAGGCTCAAAGAACTCCAAGTGAGATAAACATAGATAAAACCATAACAAATCAAATTGCTGAAAATCAAAGATAAACAGGAAATCTTCAGTGCATTCAAAGTAAAAGAACAGCAATAAAAATAGTTCTTAATTTCTCATCAGATTCAAGGTAAACCAGAGGATAATGAAATGATATCTTTAATGTGCTGTAAGAGTAACGGCAACCTAAAATTCTATATACAGTTCAGGTATCCTTTGAAAATAAGAATGAGGGGCACGTGGCTGGCTCAGTTGGCAGAGAATGCAACTCTTGATCTTGGGGTTGTGAGTTTGAGCCCCACATTGGGTGTAGAAATTACTTACAAATACAATCTTAAAAAAAAAATGAGTGAATGAAATAAAGACATTTTCAGATAAACAAAAGCTGAGAGAATTCATTATCAGAAGACCTGCACTTCAGGAAATACTGAAAGAAGTTCTTTAGTTTGAAGGGAAATAATAATAGATGGAATTTAGAAAGTTCACAAAAGAAAGAAGAGCACCAAAAATGGTAAATATGGTAAATATGGTAAATGGTAAATAAACCCTAACCCTAACCCTAACCCTAACCCTAGCGGGTAAATGTGAAAGATCATTTTTCCTCTCATTTCTTCATTTCTTTCAAGGACAGTTGATTGTTGTTGGAAGAAGCAGTCTGCCATGGGCCATGAGCATCCATGCATGTGCCAGATTGCAAGGCGTATCTGTCTTCTGATAAGGAGTAATTAATGTAGCGAATCAAAAAGGCAAGTAAGTAAATCACAGCAATGGGAGTGAATACTGGAGAATTGCTCACTTACCAGTAGCAGGAAGACTGGCTTGTTCTCTGTTTTCTCTGTTTTCTGCAATGTTTACCTCTTGCTCAGGAAGTGTTAGGCCCTTGACCATGGGTCTCTTAGCTGCATCACAAACCCTCTGGCTGTGTCGCATCCATCTGGGCCCACCACACTGCCCATGTGAGACTTGGCAGGAGAAATCAGTGCAAATATGCTGATGTTCATACTGCTTCTTATACTGTGAGTGATAAGGCCCTATATCTCTGACCCAGAAGTTTCCTGTCTTTTGCCAGTATCCACGAAATAATAACAGGTTAATTTATTAGCTTGCAAGTAGGGTGATATCTCTGGAACTTCACAGTTCGTAACATTTGTTTAAGCACAAAATAATGACAATATATGATGAGGTTTATAACATACATATTTATACATATGCATAAATATGCATTCTAGAATAAAGAATGGAAGGGATTGAATGGAAATGCATTAGTGCAAGTTTCTTACAGATGCATACTATAATCCCTAGAGCAGCACAGTATCTAATAGAAATATAATATAATAAATATAATATAATATATAATATAATAAATATATATAATAATATAATAAATATAATATAATATAATATATAATAATATAATAAATATAATAAAATATAATATAATATATAATATAATATAATAAAAACAAATGCAAGCCACATAATTTTAAATTTTCAAGAAGCCACATTAAAAACATATGATAAATCGAGAAAGTTAATTTTGATATTTTACTTAACTCAGTATCTTCAAAATACTACCATTTCAACATGTAGTTCAACATAAAAATCATTAGTGAGATATTTTACATCCTTTTATTATACTAATTTTTCAGAAGTTAGTGTGTATTCTAAACCATCAGCACGTCTCAGTTAGTGCAGCCACATCTCAGGTGCTAATGGAGCTAATGGATAGCCTGTTGGATGGCACTTTCTGGAACAACCACCAGCAACATAAACAAAAAGGAACAGCGGAAAAGCCGGTAGAGGAGAAAAAATGGAATACTAGAGAAATACTCTTTTAATCCACAAGAAGGCAGAAAAGAAGACAAAAAGTCAAAGAACAGATAAAACAAAAATCATTTCTACTATGGTAGATAAGTGTCTCATCACCTCCAGCTGGAACAGTGCACAGGAAACGTAAGCAAGAAAGGTCAAGCAATGCAAACAGTTTTAGTCCCAAACCCGCCGCAATAAGCTTTGTGAATTTATTCCTTTATTATATAGCTTGTTTATCTGTTTACTGAGGCAGCAGAGTGTTGTAGTTAAGAAGATGGATTTGGATATTAGCCCTAGATTTGAGTGCCGGCTCTACCGTTATGTTAATCTTGGACAAGGTACTTCATTGCTCTAAACGTCAGTTTCTTGATCTGCGTAATGGATATTTTATGATAACTACCTTAAATCCATGTCAAAAAGTGCCTGCCATCTTGGAAGCCCTCAAAAATATTAGTTGTACATTATTATCATTATCCAGTCAACTAACTCTAAGGACCAAGAACTATGGGCTTGACATAATTCAAGGCAACCAGGTTTCAAGGGTGAGTGGAAAATTCTTTTCTTCAACACAGAAGTGAGACGTGTACTATCTGACTGCCTACTTAAGGGGCCATCACGAGGTGGAAGTTAGAGGCAGAGAGAAGCAATATAGTAAATATACAAATGTTGCTATGTCAGTGTTCATATTACGATGTGTAATCTGTTTTCCTTGACAAAACTCCGTAACCAAGGAACCTGGAGAAACCATGAGTATAGTTCTGTTTCAGTCATTCTTTCCAAAAATTAACAGGCTTTATTCTACTAGTGAATGGAAAGTAAATTATTCTCATTTTAAAAGAACAGTTTCTACTTTTTCACCAAAAAGTTCAAGTCTATTTATCTTACTCAATACTATTAGGAACTAGTATTTTATGGACAGTTGTCTCCACTAACATCTTTTTTCAAAAGTATTTTTTTTTTTTTGTTCACACATATGATCCAACTCCTAATTTACAAGGAGTTTTTCCCTAACGAGGACTACCAGGTTTTTAGTGCCAGCATGGTAACAAGCACTTTCCAGACTCATTTAATCCAGTTTTCAAGCCTGAAGCATGGTGTTAGAAAGCTGCATTTTGCAAATGAGAGTCTGTGACAAGCCAAGGTCACATAGTGGTCAGTGCTGGGGACACAATGTAGGTGATCAGTGTGACTCCACCCACATCATGCAACCTCTCCCTTACATAGGTTCCTCTTCCGGGGGGCACTTAGGAGAGAGCAGTTGTTGAGCACTATTACTTCTTATTTGTTCAAAGCATAAGGAATTTGTCACACCTCTTCCACTGTTCTTACACAATATTCAGAGGCTCTCCGAGGAGACCACACATTGCAAGTGGGAGCAGCAGCCTGGAATCATGTGTTCACTGTCAAGAGCAGAAACCAAAGCTAGGTACCTGAGAATTCCCATTTTCCCACATGACTTCTAAGTTAATCATCTACAAATATAAAGAAACTATCTGAACTAATACAATGTCTTGTATCAAGACTCCTTTTTATTTGTATTTCTTTTTTTAAAAATATTTTATTTATTTGAGAGAGAAAAAGAGAGCACAAGTGAGGGGAGGGAGGGGCAGAGGGAGAAGCAGACTCCCTGTTCAGCAGGGAGCCTGATGCAGGGCCAGATCCCAGGACCCTGAGATCATGACTTGAACTGAAGGCAGATGCTTAACCAACTAAGCCACCCAGGTGCTCCTGTATTTCTATATTATAAGCACTGTTTATTTTACTAATAGTCTGTATCATCCTCTGAGTAAACTTAAGTCTCAAACAAAACTCACGGCAGAATCTTTTTCACCTATACCATCTCCTAACATAGTTTATCCAAGGATAAAGAGCACCAGGCAAAAAAGTAACAATAAACGTTTGTTGATTGGATTTTCATGAAGGTTTAAATTCAGCAGTCTCTTACTTTCAGTTTCTTTTGTTTAAATTTGAAATCATAGTAGAAAAATAGGCAATCGTCATGTATAGGCATTTACAAAAGAAGAAATACAAATGACCAATAATAATGTGAAAAATGTTCAACTGTATGAACTGAATGAAACATATAAATACAAGGAGAAACCAGTATTTATCTACTCAATTGACAAAAACAATTTTAAATAATAATGCCTAGCTGCCGATGAGATTGTTATATTGTTCAGTGTATCTGGAAAACAATATGGTAGCATGTATAAAAAGCCTTCAAAATTTGGTAATTCTTTTCACCAAGCGTTTAACTTTCAGGAATTTACCTTAGGGAAATAATCATGGCTGCACAAAAACAGAACAATAAGGAAATTCACTATAGCATTATCTCCTTTTACTTAGCTATTACTAGTCCAAACATCTAAAGTATAAATTGATTAAATAAATCATGGTCAATCCATATAGTAGAATAGGATACAGTTATTAAAAGTCGTGTCTTGGGAGAACTCTAAATGATCAGTATAAGTAGTGTAGTATGTAACAGTAGGTGTGATTTGTACAATACAACCTTGGGGGGGCAGGACTCAAAGAAGATGTCACAAAATATCAGTAGTGGTTATCCTTGGGTATTGAGGTTATGTATGATTATTCTTCCTTCTTCCCTAGTTTCCCTGCCCTATCTCCCTACAAGGGAGAGTTATCCTAAATATCCCCAAAGTCCTTCAGTTAGAATATATTCCTTTAGGAATGAGAAGCAAAAGGAGAAAAAAGGAAATTGTGATACACTTTTGGAAAAAGATGACATCACACTTTGCTAACTTCTTGAGAATCATAAACTCTCAGGGGAGGGACAGAGCTCCTTGCTTTGCCTTACTTGTGAAGTCTAGAAGCCCAGTCACCAAGGCTAAAAAGACAAGCTTTCTGGGCCGTACTCCTCCTCTGTATTTCATCCATTCAGTCTAAAATATTTTACTGAGTCCTTATTATGTGCGAGGCACTGGACATATTATAGTCAGGGCGAAAAAGAGAGAGAGAAGAAAGGATGGGACAGAAGGAAAGAAAAAGAAAGCTTTCCTAATATATTATGAGGGAATCTGACCTTCATTGAATGACGATCCATGAGCAGTGTTGTGAAGAGGTGAGGTCCACCGGCTACATGATATTTCGGGGACTTGCCAGGGGCTGAGCAGTTGTCTCTGAGAAGCCAGCATTAAGCTGAGCTCTAAAAGAAGCATAGGCATTAATTAATTACTTTAATTTTTAGAGGGGGAAGGGGAAGGGAGAGAGAGAATCTCAAGCAGGCTCCTCGCTGAGCACGGAGCCCAACGCGGAGCTCAATCTCAGTACCCTGAGATCTGAGATCGTGACCTAAGCCGAAATCATGAGTCAGCCACTTAACCAACTGAGCTACCCAGGCAGCCTGGAAGCATAGGCATTAAGACCAGGAAGCAAGAGAATTCCAGTGCAAGGTAAGAGCATGTGCTGGAGATTCTGGGCAGGAAAGAGCCAGGTTGCTATAGGAACTGAGGGAGAGCAGGAGCTAGAGAAGGGAAGACCAAAGCAGGCAAGGCTTCATGGACATGTCCAGGGGGCACCACCGAAGGACCTTGGCAGGGAATCTCTTCACAGACCTGCATCTCAGCAGGACAACTGGGTGCCAACTGGAGCATGGCTTTGAAGGGGGGCTGGGGTGGATCCTGAAAGACCATGAGGAGCCTGTCTAGGGTCGTAGCAGTCAGGATAGAGATACAGATGGGATGAAAGATTCTCACGCAATCAAATGGAAAGCCCTTGGTGACGGACAGACTATTTTTAAGTGACTTCATCTCTGACTCCCTGGTGGGGAGTCTCCAATCTTACGGTTCAAAAGCTAGAGCAAAGGAAAGACCAGCTTTTTGAACACAAAGTGACAGCTCGGGGCCATGGCTTTTTAACACAATTAAATTCCAGGTGAGCAGAAGCCATAGCCATGGAAAGCACTGTTTTGCCTGAAAAGTACAAAGTGCCTTTTTCCCCCTGCTTTATTCATCAATAACCTTACGATTGGAGCTGACATATCCAGGCTTCAAAGAAACAGCAAAGACCTCAATTTCTGAATATTAAGGGGCTTGCCGTGAAATCATCTGACCCTTTGTTTCAGCAGTGTCCAGTAGAGAGAGGAAAGGCGCCATTCATTAGACTCCTTCAGGGGCTCGCCATTTCACTGGCCACCTTCCATGGCCTCTCTCTTCTGGACTTTGAAGGTCCTCTTTCTATTGTCACGTCACATTTCTAATGGGAAGATATTCTTCTAATGAGAAGATATTTATGTCCCACATAGGTCCATCCACTTAGTCACTGGCCATGTGGAATAGGGCCTCGCATTGGCTGAAGAGCAAAGTCTGCAAGCAGTTTCCAAGAAGTGGGGGGTCATTCACTTTGATATCCCTAGAGGTGACGATAAGTGAGCATAAAGGCACAATAGTTAAGAGGCATTTTCTCAAGGGTCCGGAACTTGGGTTCTGGATCCTAACTGTCTGGCTTTCACCTCGGTCCTACCATGTGTGTGATTTTGAACTAATTACTAACTATGCCTCGGTTTCTTCTCTGGAGAACAAGGATCATCATAGAATGAGTCCAGAATCCCTTAACTAAAATTTTTGTGTACAGACGTATTTTAACATTCAGAATTTCTTGCTTTTAGAAAGGTAATAGGATTTATGTTTTGTAACGCTTTCAGTGGGGTCTGGTGCCTGCACCCATCTCCCACTGATCAATCATATTACATTTCTGCAGTGTAACCCAGGTAGGATAAATTAAAACTTTAAATTAAGAACTGACGAGACTATGAACTCTCAGTTAGATTTGATTTTTTTTTTTAACCAAAAGAGTTTTTTAAAAAAATCTTTCCTTTTTCAAGATTTTGGGATTTCCAAGTTGTGGATGGGGGATCATGGAGCTACAGCTACCTCATAAAGCTGTTATAAGAATTAAATAAATAACAGGGAATATCTATTCAAGTGCTTAGAAGAGTACCTGGCACATAGTAGTGGTCCAGTGCATTTGGCTATTTTTATATATTCCAGAGGAGAAAAAAAAAAAAACACAGGTTATCTTTTTTCTTTTTTTTTTTTAAAGATTTTATTTATTTATTTGACAGAGATAGAGACAGCCAGCGAGAGAGGGAACACAGGCAGGGGGAGTGGGAGAGGAAGAAGCAGGCTCCCAGCAGAGGAGCCTGATGTGGGGCTCAATCCCAGAACGCTGGGATCACGCCCTGAGCTGAAGGCAGACGCTTAACAACTGCTCCACACAGGTGCCCCAAAAACACAGGTTATCTTAAAGATTATTATTTATATGTCGAAGTTACTGTTGAGGAAGCTTACTATTTCAGGGAATATAAAGCTCTCCATAATAACTTCTCCAGAAGAATTCTAGGTGGGCCCAGCAGCCCGTGCCAGAAAAGAGAAGTCAAGAAAATCTCCAGGGATCTGATGGAAACACAGGCACAGTATTTTATTCCAACTACCACCTGCCAGTCCAGCAAAGTGTGCTCTCAAAGAATTTGGCCTAAATGCGATGAGTGCAAATCCCATAATGATCAGCAGAAAGTTCCAGAACCAGCCACAGTTGGAGGTACATATTAAAACCTGAGCCTAGGGCTCAAGTTACAGCAGGAAATCAAGACTTTTCTCCATACTAGGTAAAAGAACTCTCTCCATTCTTCACCACACTTCTGGTTTCCTCTTCAATGCTTTCCCTTTGGCTTATTAAAATCATCTCCATCTTAATAGAGTGAAATCTTGAGAGCGTTCTCAATTCGAGGACAGTGTTAACTACAAGCTGTTCATTTATCCCATGCTGTAGAGAATTTGGGAGCAATGTGCATCAGTCATTTCAGACTAGACCTGCTCTCTGTGGATCTCAGACCAATTTCTTTGGCCTTAAGCAGACACTACTATTTGTTGCCTTTTCATTATTGGAAATTGATCAGAGTGATCTGGAGACCCCACCTCTTCCTGGACCCAGGGTCCATGTTCCTCAGACAAGCAAAAATCATTTCTGTTTGCACTTTGTCATAGAACTTACAGACCCATTTAAGAACCAAGTGCTTTTCATATTATGTCCCCAGAATAATTAAATATTAATGATGATAATACATGGGGCAATAATAAAGAAACTGGTGGGGGCAGGGGCAATATTTTAGAGAGAACTGCTACAGTTTGTCTGTTGAAACAAACAGTTATTGGAAAGCCCTGATAAGCTGCCTCATTTGTCTGGGGCAAACTAGAAATAAATAAATAAACAAACAAACAAACCAAGACTTAGTATAGATATGGAATAGTCTGCTGAAAATATTTCAGAAAATTCAATCCAGTTTTCTATGTGAAACCCAAGCAATTTTTCAAGAAGCAACGTCTCCTTTTTTTTTTTTTTTTTTTTTTTTAAGATTTCATGTATTTATTTGTCAGAGAAAGAGAGCATGAGCAGGGAGAGCAGCAGGCAGAGGGAGAAGCAGACGCCCCACTGAACAGGGATACCAATGTGGGGCTCGATCCCAGGACCCTGGAATCATGACCTGAGCTGAAGGCAGATGCTTAACGGATTAAGGCACCCAGGTGTCCCACGAAGTCTCTTTTACTAAGCAATAGTACTATGTAGTCTCCTTCCGCTAGAAAGCAAGCTCAGTGATCATAGGGACTTTGTTTGCCACATTCTCAGTGCTTGGAACAATATCAGGCATGCTGGAGAGGTTAAGAAATATTTGTTGAATAAATGAGTGAATGAATCTGAAGCAAGTAGACAGATAAATAACTTTTCCCTGGTTTTCTGTAGAAAGCAGGCTGTTTCTATACTTTTCTGTCATACACATAATGTATGTTAAGAAAAATCCAAGAGGTTTCATGGGAATCTCACACTTTCCTTGGAATGAATCTTCCAGAAGTCTGGGAGATTGTGGAAAGGCTACCAAAAGCTCAGTTGGCTGGCACTAGTTCTCTGACTTCCATGTAGCCCATGTCATGGTGGGCGTGAAAACAGTGAAAGGATAAGCCCTCAGCAGGCAGCCCAGGAGGCTGCGAAGTGGTGTTCCACAGGGAGAGGGCTTCCTGACTTCCACACACTAGGGAAGCCATTTTTAGTCTGCTCTCCATCTGGAAGACAAAAGCAAGAGGAGATCAAACCTGACTCATTCCGCTGTAGTGTGACAGAAACACAGACACAGGCCACAGCGGAGAGGAGCAGAGTGGCAGCGCAATACAGTGGAGAATTGTTGCCTAATAGAATGAGTATCTGAGAGTCACCGAAGGAGAGCAGCCATAGTTGACTACAAGAGGTGATGGAGACGCATTTGCCATTGGAGGCAGCACCGCATCACCAGCGCTCAATGGTAAAGGACGGTGGGCGCGATCTGCCGTCTGCTGCCACGTGCAATGTAGACAATATTGGCCTGTGGAAGTGCAGAACCCACCCCAAGATGGAATCACTTTCCCAAGGGAGCTCTTTTCCTGTGTCCCCAGCGTCTCAACTGTTATTCTTCAGGTCCCTGCTTAAGCATCAAGAGTTGAAAGTGTTCAGTGTTCCCAGACAATAACATTTTACCCTGCGAGAAAAGAAAGGCGCCATCCCTAAGCAAACCTCTATGACAGAAAGCAGCCTGAAACAAAGAAGCAGAGGATTATCAAAAAAAAAAGTCTAGCTTCTTTAGCTTCAGTTGATGACCTGCTGGAAGTCGATATGAGAGCCTGACAGTATCTTCAATTACCATTTACACATATAAAACCAGATTTTATGTAACTATCATAAACAGGTTCTCGTTCTGTTTTATAGTTAGGAAACCGGACTTTGTTGATGAGCCCTTTCTTCGTCTTTATAAACCTTCTGGTTACAGAACTCCTCAAGACATTTTGGGCTGCTTGAACTCGGCGAGCCATCGCTGATGATTTCAGGCAAATCCTGGTTCTCAGTAAGCAGAGCTCCACAGAGAAAGCAGCTCTATGCTTCTAGATGGTGCACTGTGTTTTATACAAAATGTTGTCTGCCATTTAGCACAAGAATATTTTGATAAGAACTAAGATGGTTTAAAAACAACGCGAAACTGTATACTCTGCAACAGACTAAATCTTATCATCTGGATTAGCAGCGTTCTCAGACCCAGATCAGAAGCACTGGCATCGCCTGGGAACTTATTAGAAATGCAGGCTCCCTGGGGCGCCTGGGTGGCACAGAGGTTAAAGCGTCTGCCTTCGGCTCAGGGTGTGATCCCGGCGTTATGGGATCGAGCCCCACATCAGGCTCCTCCACTATGAGCCTGCTTCTTCCTCTCCCACTCCCCCTGCTTGTGTTCCCTCTCTCGCTGGCTGTCTCTATCTCTGTCAAATAAATAAATAAAATCTTTAAAAAAAAAAAAAAAAAGAAATGCAGGCTCCCAGGCCCCACCCCAGACTTCCTGAATCCACAACCTAGAAACTCTGGGTTTAGGGCCCGGCAATCTTAACAAGCCCCCCAGCTGATGTTGATGCCCTGAACCCTGACCTTCCTTGCTCCAACCCACCAGAGCCTTGCAGTAGTCCATTTTGACTATATCCAAATGCCAGTGCAATTCATGAATTATGCTTCTTTTTACCACTTTGATTCACAGCTCTATAGCCTGGTCCTCAGACGACATGGCTTCCCTGTTGGCAGCCACTCATAGCTCTCTGCCAGGATACCTCTCCCTGCTCTGTCCTCTTGGGTCCTTCCACTGGTGTGTTGGTCATGCCATGCTCTGTAGGGGTATAATGGTTTAGCCTCAATTCTTCTACTCATTCACTGTTCAGAGCTCTCTCAACACCTTCTGGAGAAACCAAAGTTCCTAGGAACAACCTCCATGTTCTTGTCCTAGAACTACCAGTGGGCTTATTAAAACACAGTGCCAGATCAGGGAAATGCAAATCAAAACCACAATGAGATACCACCTCACACCGGTTTCACTCATACGTGGAGTCTAAGAAACAAAACAGATGAACATAGGGGAAGGGAAGGAAAAATAAAATAAGATGAAAACAGAGAGGGAGGCAAACCATAAGAGACTTTTAACTCTAGGAAACAAACTGAGGGTTGCTGGAGGTGGAGGGGGCGAGAGGATGGGGTATCTGGGTGATGGGCATTAAGGACATGTGATGTGATGGGCACTGGGTGTTATATGCAATGGATGAATCACTAAACTCTACCCCTGAAACTAATAATACACTATATGTTCACTAAATTGAATTAAAATAAAGAATTAAAAAAAACAAAACAATGCTGGGCCCCATCCCAGAGTTTCTGATTCAGTTGGTCTTGCATATAGCCTGAGACTTTGCATTTCTAACAAGCTCCTAGTTGAAGTTGAATTACTTGAAAGCCAACATCACTAACTTATTTGTAGATGAGTACCTAAAAAAATAAAATAAAATAAAATAAAATAAAATAGTAAATCAACACAGACCTGCCCCTTCCCCAAATGACCACTCTGATGTCTCCCAAGAAATCCTAAGTATTCATCAAATAAGTTAGTGCATTCATTTTCAGTGGTAATTAAGTTCCACTTCAAAAAAAAAGTTCTGAGGTAACTAAAGTTTTCTATCAGCAGAAACAGTCAATTTACCCAGTGAGCTCAGAGAAATGCTTTTCCTCCCCGGGGAAACAGCATACTCTGTTCTCCTCCAATCTGCTGGCCATGGCCCTGACTCTGGTTCTCTCAAGCTAAGGTGGAGTGGGGTGGGGAGCCAGGGCTTTTGCTGTCCTAATGCAGGACGACAAAGGTAGTGGAATAGGGGGACAGAATCTTAGCTTTGAAAAGAAAGTGGGATGTGACGTTAGTAATCCCGCCAATGAGCAAAATAATTAACCCCCACCACACACACCATCTTAAAGGGAGGCTCTCACTTCCCCCATCCTTCCCCACCCCTTCCACCAAGCCAAGCCAGAAATAGAACACAGCTCACCTCTCAGGGACATTCCCTCCACCTCTTCTCCAGAGGCCGCATTTGCGGCTCCCAGAGCAAGCTCTGTTCTCACAGCTGCACAATTCACTGCTGAAACCCTAATCCTGTTGGTGGGGCTGCAGCCAGATGAGAGAAAATGCCAACAGGGCAAAAGCCTCATTCCAGATCCCAAATGTGACTGCAGCCCTCAAAATGCAGCTGCTGCGTGCTGGCCCCAGCCAGGTCCCTGGTCCACAGCCCACATCGGGAGCCTACAGAGACACGGGGGCTGCAGATGAAAACCACCTGGGAGCCTGGGGTTTTTGCTTTCCTGAGTTCGCTACTCCACCTGGGTGCGGGGGAGGGCCTCTTCGGAGGCTGTTTGGAGGGGGCCCATTGCATAAGGTCATGCATCCCTTGCTGGCTCCTCCCTGTGAAAGCAGAGTCAACATCGAGCCTACCCTACACACAGGTCATCCTCCCCCTGCTGATTCAAGTGTCAAAGGTCCTGGGGGAACAGTATTCAAATGCCTCTGCTAACTGCCTTTTTCTTCTCACAGTGGTTCCTCAGGAGCATAAAATAGGAGAAGTGAAACTGAACATTCACCCCTGTAGCAGGGGAGAGGAAGAGCCCCGGAAGGCCCTTTGTTTGGGGCCACTATTTTCCTGTTGGTCACATGCAGGACCTGGCCATGAAGGGTTTCACAGCGGCCCTCCTCGTCTGGACTCTGATATCTCCCAGCAGCTGCAGCAAAGCCTGGCCCACGCACACGGCCTGCCGGGATGGGAACCTGGAAGTGCTCTACCAGAGTTGTGGTAAGGTCTTTCAAAACATGCGCCTTTGTGTGTATGGGGAAAGGAAGGCCCCAAAACGGGGGTTGCTGGAGCGTTGTGTTGGGGTGGGGAAGGGGTGAGAGGACTAAGACCCAAATACTTTCTCCACTTGCAGTGGGTCTGCAAGGCCATAGAGAGCCCTTGGGAGAAGGAGGGGTGGAGGGTGGGGAGTGGGAAAGAGCCTGAAGAGAGCCACAAAGAGGACAAGAAAACACACTGAGTCTAAACAGAGCAATTCACTGATACTGCAGAGCCAGGAAAAAACCAAAATGACCGAGGAGTCTAGGAAATCATGAAACCTCATTCACTCAAAATTAAGAAAAGATGGTTCCATTAGTCACCACCACTGCAAACTGTACACCTGGACTACCTTTCCAGGTTATTGAGTCTGCAAATTGAGTGAAAAGTTCACGTATCTCAAAAGAGAAGATTCCTGTCCTTCCTGTGACACTCCTAGGGCAGCATTGCTCATTAACTCAGCACTTACTTTGTGGCCGTCAATGCCAGGGTTTTTTCTAGGGCCAGACATAATCAAAGAGCATGAGCCATGGTTATGACCCCAATGGGGCCAACGTCTTTACCAACAAACGGTGCCGGCTAATGAATAGAATGCAGGGAACAGGTGTCGTAGGTGTCTGAACCAACACTTCAGGGTATATATTAGTCTGCAAGGGCTATTAGAGCAGAGTACCACGGACTGCGGTCTTAAACAACAGATATTTATTTTCTCACAGTTTTGTAGGCTGGAAGTCCAAGATCAAGGTGTCGGCAGGTTGGTTTCTCCTGAGGCCTCTCTCGTTGGCTTTAGATAGCTGTCTTCTCCCTGTGTCCTCACACGGTCTGTCCTCTGTGCCTGGCTGTGTCCTGATATCCGCTTCTTATAAGAACACCAGTCCTATTGGATTAGGGCTCACCCATAGGATTTCATTTAACCTTAATCACCTCTTTAAAGACCCCATCTGCAAATGCAATCATATTCTAAGGTACTAAAGGTTAGGACTTTAACATATTAATTGGGGGGGGGGGTCACACTTGAGTCCACAAAGGGGGACTGAGTGCGAAAAAGTGAGCTCAGCATCGGGATCATATCTTGAGTGAAGATTAGAGGGACAGGCTCATGGAAAAGCATGCCAGTGTGAAATACGACACTTTGGAGGTAGACAGGAAGCAAAAGGCAGTTTGGACTGAAGGCGTTGGGAAAGTGATGCTCTTTCAGTATTAAATTGGCCTCGCGATCAGCTGGGGAGCAGTGGAGATGTCGCCCTTGAGCAGACGGCTGATCCTGCAGCTGCCACCCAGGGGGTTGCCTTGGAGAGGCTGGGGTGGTCAGGCTGGTCTCCAGGGCCGCTTGCCCAACTCGATTTTACTCTTCTAAAAAGAAGGAACACTGAGCATTGAAATGTACAAAAACTTTTTTTTTCTAATGTAAAGGAAAATGAATGGCTAGATGCTGTAGGTATTGATCTCATTACTCTTGCTCTTCCCATGGGGATGGGATGCTTTCTGCTGGCGCCTATGCATTGTAGGTGCAGGATGAGAAGCAAGAGTTGAGATGAATGGACTGCTCAGGATTTGTTTTTCCAATTCATTCTCCCATAAAAGGTTGCCATGGCTGGTCCCTCCTCCAGACCAGCCTGCAGCCTGCAGCCAAGCCTGGCACAGCCTTTCAAGTTGCTGCCAAGAAAGGCAAGAGAAGCGGATGCATCAGGAGAAGAACAAAAGCATATCACCCGCCTCTGGGGATAACTCCTCCCTCCAGGTAGCGGCTCCGTGGAGTCAATAAATGTCAGCACAAGCCCTGCTCTGGGCACTCAGAGAAAAGGGATGGAGGAGACACAGTTCTCATCAAAGAGTAGTGGGAGGATCAGACAATTAAACAACAGGGTAAATGCTCTGTGGGAAGGGCCGGAATAGAGGCACATACCATGCACCAGGGCTCATGGTGGCTGGAAAGGGTGAGCTTGGGGGTCTAAACCTGCCAGGAGAAGAGTCATCAAGCTTGACCTCAACCTCAAAGAATGATAAAAATGGTAATTATAACACCTTATGTCCGTGGAAGCTTTATATGTGCCTGGCGCCATGCTAAGTTCTTCCCATGCATTATTATTTTATGGGTATCTAAATGAGAGTTAGAGATGCCAGGTAACTCTTCCAAGGTCACACAGATAATAGTGGCAGAACTACATCCTGGGGGCACAGAGAAGCATAAAGTAAATATCTGTGGAATTGAATTGACTTGATCCCAGGCCCAGTTGACTCTGGAGCCTGTGTTTTAATCGCCTGCTGTCTGGAGTTTTGTCAGAAAGCAGGGGGATAGAGGTGGGGAGTGGGAAGAATAACGTGGCACAGAGAATGGCATGTTGACAGCAGGGAGACGTGACCAGGCATAGCGTTCAGGGGGCTGCAGAAGAGCTGGAACTCAAGGAAGCGATGAGAGATAAGGTAGGAAATATGGGGAAGCCCAGGTGTGATGGTGAATTTCATGTGTCACCTTGATTGGGCCACAGGGTGCCCAGATAGCTGGTCAAACACTTTCTGGGTACAACCATGGGGGTGTTTGTAGAGATTAGGATTGAAATCAGTGACCTGAGTAAAAGCAGATCACCCTCCCCCGTGTGGGTGGTCACGGTTCAGTCTGTTGAGGGCGTGAATAGAACAAAAAGCTGGAGCTAGATAGGATTCACTGTCTCAGCCTCACTGTAAGTTGGGACCTGGACCTCCTGCTTGGAGCACTCTTCACTTTCTGGCTTTCTCTGATCTTCAGACCAGCCTTCCTGGGTCTCTAGTTTGCAAATGGCAGATCATGGGGCTTCTTAGCCTCTGTAATCGTGCGAGCCAATATGTTATGATAAATCTTCTTTTAATTATATATATATTTTTTTTTTTCTAATATATATTTCCACTGGTTCTGTTTCTCTGGAGAACCCTGACTAATACAATAAAAGACAAGTTTGGGTTGCATATCTTTGCCAATGAGGAGATTGCATTTGGAAAGATTCCCTCAGGGAATGGGTGGAAACATGAATATTAGACTGACAGCTATCTGAGGCCACACCCAGGGTTTGTAGTCTGTAGAATCAATAATCCAGGGGGTGCCTGGGTGGCTCAGTCACTTAAGCCTCTGCCTTCCGCTCAGGTCATGATCCCAGGGTCCTGGGATGGAGCCTCCCCTCAGTCTCTCTGCTCATCAGGGAGCTTGCTTCTCCCTCTCCTTCTGCCCCTCCCCGATGCTTGTGCTCACACACGTGTGCGCTCGCTCTCTCTTGCTCTCTGTCAAATAAATAAGTAAAATCTTTAAAAAATAATAATAATCCAGAAAAGAAATATGACAGGCCAAACTGGCATCATAGCGATAGCCTCAACATCAGAAGGAATCTTTGGTATACTCTGTTGTCAGCAGAAAAGAAAGCAGTACCCTGGAGCTTCTCCAAAGAAGGGTCTTGCCTCATCTCCTGAGAGCCCTTGAGCCATCAGGTACTGAGTGGTCGCATACCCCTCCCCAGATGTCCTCCCTGTAGCTGCTGGGTTCACAGCAGGGCCGTCCCCCCACTCCTGTTCCCAAGGCTTTCACATTGATAACATGGCACAAAGGCCATGTGTTGAGACCCTCTATCCAACCCTGGTGCTCCAATCTCCTTAGTGCATGTCAGGGGCTTCTAGAATCCCAACATGTACACAGATGTGGGGGCATCACCTGACAAAAATAAAGGGTCTACTGTTTTCTGGGTTTAGTGCTTCATTTTTTCCTTCTTGTTTTGTTTTATAAGTTTAGTGGGAGGGGGAGATTTTTAGGCCAGACACTGTTCTAAATAATACAAAAATCCTTGGGGAGAAAGAAAGAAACTCACAAGCAGTTGCTGGGCATAATTTTCTGAAAAAGCAGAAGTCCTGCTCTGTCCATCTGTTAGTGCTACGGTAAAGAGGGACAGAAGGGGGAACAAAAGCAGCCTGGGGCCTTTCTTTTGTTAAATCATAAGACAATTCACAGGACTAGCAAAAGCCCAGAGATCTTACCCCATTCATATGCCACAAATGTCCACCAATGTATTTATTTATATGCTGCCTCTATCACACCAGCTCATGGGGTGGATTACAGAAGTCCACAGGATTGGAGGATGAAGGAGGTAGTGGGAAAGCAGAGGGAAGAGAGAGGGTGGATAATAAATCCAGGAGCAATCAGGCCACGTACAACAGATGAGGCAGTGTGAGAAATAAGATCTGGGGGCCTGAGGGCAGCAACCCTCATTCCAGCTCTTGGGCAATATTCTCTGTCTCCTGTCCTTGATTGTAAAGTGGGCATATGAATTTCCTATGGATGCACTAATGGTTACCACTTGGTGGCTTAGAATGACACACGTGTATTCTTTTGGAGGTCAGAAATCCAAAGTCAACTTCAGTTAGTGAAGAACCACACTCTCTTGGAAACTCTAGAGAAGAATCTCTTTCCTGGCCTTTTCCAGCTTCTGCAACTGCATTCCTTGGTTCATGGCCCCTTCCTCCATCTTCAAAGCCAACTGGATAGCATCTTGCTTCAACATCCTGTTATCATATTGCTTTCTTCTTTTTTTTTTTTAAAGATTTTATTTATTTATTTGACAGAGATAGAGACAGCCAGCGAGAGAGGGAACACAAGCAGGGGGAGTGGCAGAGGAAGAAGCAGGCTCCCAGCAGAGGAGCCTGATGTGGGGCTCGATCTCATAACGCCAGGATCATGCCCTGAGCCGAAGGCAGACGCTTAACCACTGTGCCACCCAGGTGCCCCGATATTGCTTCCTTCTATGCCAAATCTCCTTCTGCCTCCCTCTGATGGGGACACTGAGATTAGGAATCTCCCCATCTCAAGATCCTTAACTTAATCCCATCAGCAAATTTCCTTTTGCTATATAAGGTGACATCGGCAGGTTCTGGGGATTAGGACATTGGGGAGCCATTATTCAACCCACTACAATAGGGATAATAATTTTACCTACCTCTCAGGGCTATGTGAGGATTAAGTGAAAACTATATGAAAAGTGCTTAGTACATACTTAGTACATAAATCTTTGAGGCTGATGACCTGAAAAATATTTTCTAGTCAATAGAGGTATATTTGATTATGAGCTTCCTTAAAGCCATATCAAACAAGGAAATTATATTGCTTGCAAAATAAAACCAGTTTATAAGATGTCTAGCCCTTCTTGATACTGGGATGAGCTCTGAGAGGAATTTCTCCCTGGAGCGATGTGACTCCCATCCGTTGTTTCTCATGGAAACAAGGAGCAAGGATTCATCACCAAAATTCAACTCAGGATCAGTTTTGCAAAGGGCCACAGTAGAAGCTTCCATGAATGGAGCTGGTCTGGATTGCTCAAGGGAAGGTTAGCCTGCCTATAGGACTGGACGAACCACATGTGGTCCAGCCAAACAGCCATAAATTGTGCTGTTGCCATTGTTGTTTGCCGTTTTGGGTTTTTTGGTAAGGATTGGCAAGCAGAGATCTAGGCTGTGTTTTTTGACAAGAGCCTTGAGTGTGAACCTCAGTATTGTCATTTAACATACTTTGATATGTTTTCACATGCTTTGACGTCAGCCAAGCAGAGAAGTGGGTCATAAAAAGTAAAAAGCCTATGACACATGCCTAAATGACTTCATGTCCTCCTTTTGATATCTCTGATACAGTCAACCTGGCCATTTCAGTGGCCCCTGGGAGTAGTCTAGGAACAGGCATTGGCAAATGAAGCCCATAGGCCAAATCCCACATGCTGCCTGGTTTTATATGGCCCATGAGCTAAGAATGGTTTTTACACATGTAGATGGCTACAAGATTCAAAAGAAGAATAATATTTGTGACATGTGAAAATTACATAAAATGCCAATTTCTGTGTCCATAAAGTTTTATTGGAACATGGCCACACTCATTTGTTTCTGTATTGTTTATGGCTTCTCCCATAAGTAGTGTGACAGTGATTGTATGGTCACAGATCCTGAAATATTAACCATCTGGCCCTTTATAGCAAAAGGTTCCTGCTCCCTGGTCAAGGGTAAGATAGAATCTCTCAAGCTCTTCATCAAATCAGAGCCTCCAGGTCTGTGGTCTGTGTCTTCTGGATGATTCTAGCTGTAGAGAGGCTGTGTGGCCAAGTCATCTTGATGCCAAAACCACCATGAGTGCAGGAACTTGTAAGATACCTTGAGAATATCATCATTTCCATAATAATCTCCTGCTGCTGCCTAACATTTTATAATTTATAATGTCCCTCCGTTTATAAGGTCTCATCTGATCCTTACAAACAGTCCAGTGAGGTGGGTAGAATATTTATCTCCATGTTTCAGATGTGGGAACTGAGACACATACACGTTAACTATCTTATCAGGTAACACACCTGAGCCATGATGCAGCCCTAAATGTCTGACTCCATGCCCAGTGACTTAAAGCTACATTATGGAATTCCAATACGAGGCAACCCATGCCATCTGATCCCAGAAACATAGGGTAGGAGTAGGGAGAAGGGACAGCTCAAAAACTAAGCCTTCGGGGGAGGCAGTGAAAACCTTACACTAGCAGAAGAAGCAGAAAGAGGGAGGAAGGGAGGAGGGAGTGAAGGAGGAAGAGGAGGAGAGAGATTTGCCTTCTGATTCAAGGATTTTTCCATCTTCTCCCACCCCAGCCTCCCTTCTTTGCACGCATTCAGAGCTGGGCCAGTTTGGCTCTTCCCGAGTGTCCGGCAGGGCCCTGTCACAGCCGTAGAAGAGAAGGAGCTCCCACATCTAGATTTTTCAGCCCTGTGTACCAAGTTCACTTTCATTCCAAGGTGTTTGGGAATGACATCTACCAATTTTTTTTTTTTAAAGATTTTATTTATTTATTCGACAGAGATAGAGACAGCCAGCGAGAGAGGGAACACAAGCAGGGGGAGTGGGAGAGGAAGAAGCAGGCTCATAGCGGAGGAGCCTGATGTGGAGCTGGATCCCATAACACCGGGATCACGCCCTGAGCCGAAGGCAGACGCTTAACCGCTGTGCCACCCAGGCGCCCCAATATTTTTTTTTAAAGCAAACGAAAGGTGATTGTCTTACCAGTGAGAACAGCATGTTTTTCAGACAGAGCCCCCCTGTGAGGTGGCTTACGTATTTTATAGGGACACCCTATTTCCCCCACATCTGACAGCAAATTTCAGTGTGGAGAAGTGGGTGAGTGGGGAGGAGAGGGGAGCCCTATCTCCAGCAGTAAGTTGAGGGCTGCTGGTGGTTCCTAAGGGACCAGGGTCAGCCACCTGGGAGGTTCCAGGGTCAGGGGACCATGGCATCTGGTCACCATGCTTCACACTTAACACCTGCTCTTCTCTCCGGAAGGCAGTCAGCCTTGTCCATATCCGCCTGAATAGGTTTTGCATGTGTGCTGAAGTTTGCCGCAGGGCAGGCCCTTTATCTGACCTCCAAAAAGATCTTTAATTACAAAGTCAAAATCAGGTCACGTGCATCTGAGTAATCCATCAAGATAGTCAAACAGGACAATTAATCAGACCTTAAAAATGCAAAGCAATGCTGGCAACAACTCCTCCAAAATAAAGGGTAAACTGCAAAAGCAGGTTGATAAAATGTTGGTAGAAAAGTTATTTTAAAACTGCCTTGGAAGGAAAGGGAGGGGGGAGAAACTGCTTTCCTCAAAGCCTAGTAATTCTGAAATAAATGAAGCATGAAACAACATAAAACAAGCAACACTACGAAAAATAATAGTAATAATAATGGAAAATATCACCCGCCAATTAATCATTTAACAGTACTTTGAAATATTGCACGCAGAAAGCAACTTCTCTCTTCGTTGATTTTCCTGGATTAATGGGGATATAAATACTATACAATTAGAGAAAAGTAAACAAATAGGCAGGGAGACAACGATGCCATTTCGAAGGGACAAATGGGTACACAGGATTAAACAGCTGCCAGGAGCATAGCGAGCTCTTTTTGCTCGAACTAAAAGGCAGAAAGTTGATATTAAAAATAATAGTAATATGTATAATTACTACTATTTTTTTAAAATATATATTTATTAAATATATATAAATTTATCAAATACATATAAATAAATATCTATTAAATATATATAAATAAATATTTATTAAATATATATAAATATATAAATATATATTAAATATATAAATATGCATAAATAAATATATAAATACATATACTAAATATATAAATATATAAGTATATAGATGTAAATATAAATAAATATATAAATATATAAATAAATATATATCAAATATATAAAAATATATTAAATATTAAATATATAAATATATAAATTTATTAAATATATAAATATATAAATAAATATATATTTAAATGAATGTTAAAATATATATTTATTAAATTTAATATAAATATATAAAAATATATTTTAAATATACATGAATATATATTTATACATAAATCTATATATAAATATAAATATTATATTAAATAAATATAAATATATGCATCTCAAGTGTCAACATTGAGATGCAGAGTTTTTTTTAAGATGGGAAGAGGAAAAAGTTGAAAGTGAACAAATCTTGCAGGTGTGCTTCTGCTACCAAGCCTCTGAGCTCCTCCCCGCTTCTGTGAGGTCCTTTCAGCCAGACCTCCAAGGAGGTGTGAATTCTCCCAAGCACTTTTTAAAAGAGATGCTGAGTCCCTTAGTGAATAGGGACCTAAAGACAGGGGGAAAGCCAAGAACCTGTGAGTCTAAGAGGCTCTTCTGTGCAGGCAGGAAATGTCTTCCTGGGTGCTGTTCACTGCTTTCCATCCTCAAGCAAAATCATGAGAAGCAGCTTTGCTCATGTTTTGGAGTAGAATATTGAAGAGGTAGAAATGGGGAAGACTGTCGTCCAGCTCTGCAGCTATTTTTGTGCAAACTACAACACAGGCAATATATTCCAGAAGCCGCCCCAGTGTGAGGTCCGGGGTCAGGCTTCAGACTCGGGACTGCAGAAGGGGGAGCGTCGGGGACCAAAGCAGCTTGTTTTCTCTAGGCTATTAGGCTGAAGGTGAAAAATCCCCTTTCAAGCCCCAAGCTGTGCAGCAGAACCTGGCAGAGGCCAGCAGGCACCAGGCTCCTGGGGATGAAGGAGCACCCAGCTGGCAAGAGCCCCTGCTACGCTGGTAAGAGCGAGCTGGAAAGCACAACATGGGAGCAGAGCTGGTCACACATACTGGGGTGAGGGGGGGAGACAGATGCTCCCCTCCAAAACCCAAACAACAGGGCTGGCATTTAAATGGAAAGAAAAGGGTGACCCGCGCAGGAACTGTGTGCTGTGTGAGTCAATGTTGGGTCTTTTCTGGAATGCCTTATAAAGTGATGTCCCAGGCCCCTGATCCAGGAGCTCTGTTCTGGAACCCTAGGGAAGCCAAGTGCACATCGGAAGAGGTACCCTGGGGTCCACCAGAAGCAACTTTGACTATCCATCTGGGTGCAGCCAATGGATGATTCATGCACAGTGGGCAATGGTGCAGTCACATCCGCCAGCCTCCTTGTGGGATCCAAGAAGGCACCATTGTGTGTCCCTTCTTGAAATTCTGTACCACTTCCGTCCATGCCTCTTTGCCTTCAGGACAGAAGTGAGTGGTAACCAACCCAAGAGCTAGCAGGAGAAAGAAAAGATCCTCAGCCCAGAAAATGCTGCTTTCAAGCACAATTTACAGTGGAAGAAGTGCTGCCAATGGGCTCCCTTATTTGAAGCCTGACATCTCCCTTTATGGTCAGGTGGGAACTGCACCAGCCCCAGGGAGAAATCCCGAACAGAATGTTCAGCGTTCCCTCTGCCTGTTAGACATTAGAATCTTGTCCCACAGCTGGGATCAAGGGTCCTCCATATTAATTTTAGTGCTCAATTTAATCTTCCTGTACCATATTATAAAATCCTCTTAAGCAAGTAAATACTACTTACACAATTTAGTCAAAATTTTGTAAATTAAATGAATTAATTTTATTGCAGACATACATACATTGGTCACACATTTATTAATAGAATTGTCTTGAGCATTTAACCTAAAACAGCAGATTTCCTTAAAGGCAAAGCAGACACAGATGATCACAGTGATTATTCCATTTACTACCCTTTTTTGTTAAACTATAGTATCTTGCAAAATATTGGTAACATGGGTTTGCATTTATGTCTTTAACATTGTTATGGTGATATTCACTCTTACCTGTATTCTTACATCTTCCTGGGGTTATAGTCATACTCAGTTCAGTATTTTCCTAGGTGTCTAGGGTGCCCCAGACCAAAGATTATCACCTCAGACTAGCCAAGAGTACAGGTTCCAAGTTACCAATCCATTGATTGTGGGATCAATGGCTGGTCAGCAAGCTCTCTTTACTTAAACTTGACCTATTACAACCGGAAGACCTTCAGCCCCTTCCTTGCACAAAGTTCCCTGTATCCTGGTGCTTTTTCTTCAAAAGATGTGTGTTTCCCAGGGTCATTGGGATGTTACTCACCGTCCTAGCATTATGATACATTAACCTGGTCTGTCAGCATTGCAGGAAACTTACACCACCATGGTAATGTCAGATGTACAATTAGAGGGGTTATTTAGAGGAAATGATGGATTTTGTCTGCACAGTTGAAACTCATCTGACTTTTGGCTGAGTCATCAGCTTTGAAGACAGCACTGAATTGTCTCTCTCCTTGTATCCTCTGTGTGACTGCCGTTGCTGATTTGGCTGTCATCCTGCTTTCTTTTTTTTTTTTTTTTTAAGATTTATTTATTTATTTATTCGACAGAGATAGAGACAGCCAGCGAGAGAGGGAACACAAGCAGGGGGAGTGGGAGAGGAAGAAGCAGGCTCATAGCGGAGGAGCCTGATGTGGGGCTCGATCCCATAACACCGGGATCACGCCCTGAGCCAAAGGCAGACGCTTAACCGCTGTGCCACCCAGGCGCCCCATGTCATCCTGCTTTCTATCTAAATTTTATATGAGACCTCTTGAGCTCATCAGTCCTCTTTCATTTTTTTCTGGCTCAGTCACAACTCTTGGTCCTTATTCTTACCTACTTTCAAAGGTAGAGAAAAGTGCATTTTTCTCTCTGGTCTATCCATAGGGGTGGAAACACTCTGAACCCCCAAAGAACTAAGAATGAGGCTACGTGCTTATCTAGTGCTTGGGATGTGACCCGACTTCCTTCCTGCCATTGTTAGGGCTGCAGCTCCCAGACGTGCTTGCTAAGTAATTCTCAAAGACAGAGTCATGAGAGACGAGGTCTTCGAGAGCTCAAAACAACAGGCGTTGTCTTTCTGTCTCTTCCCTGCAACTGTCTGGTATTGCTAATTGCGTTTTCCCAGTCAGCAGAGAGCAAGTTCCCAGTGGTGTCCCCCCCCCCCTTCTCAGTCAGGGATGAGCATGACAGGCCACATTAGCATTTCCTTGCATCTGTTTACAGGTCTGAGGCCAGGGTACCTAATCATAGTTCACAGTGGCTGGCCAGCTACAAGTGGAGGAGAGGGACGCCCAAGGTGAGGTTCCCGGAGCAGCTCTACTGCTCTGTGAGGCCAAGGATCAGACAGTCTGCCTTGTTGTGATTATGGGTGTCACATGACCATCTCTTTCTCCACAAGCCTGGTAGTTGCAGGCACATAGAGAAGGGTCAGCATTCTGCCACTCCTTGTCCACAGGCTCAGCGTAGACTGGGGACCTCTTGCAGAATGAGGCCAAATATCTTGGCCAGATAGAATCTCAGGGCTTCAGTCCACCTGCATCCTCTTTCAGAACAACTTGAGCCAGAGAGGCAATGTGTCCTCACCATAGCCACAAAGCTTCATGGCAGCTGAACCCAATGGGATCTCCCAGGTCAGCTTTGCTTCCTCTCACAGCATAAAAGCCATGATGGGTGAACTCACACAATTTCAGGTCAAAGACATCATGTACAGCAAGATCAGACCTCTCTTTTATACCTATATCCCCAAAGTGCAAAAGAGCCTTTTCCTATGCAGCCCTTCTCTTAAGGTAATTTGTCCACATCCTTCCTTGCCCAAGATTCTATAAAACAAGCGCCCTTGTATATACAGAAGACCTATGGGGCCTCACTTAAATAGGGAGAGGACCAGTGGCTCCATAAATGTACTCTGATTGCAGATCTTACATAGAAATGACATGGTTTTATAAAGCAGTGAAAGCAAGAGCACGTTTAGGCTAGAGCTGCCTTGTTCTGTGGTCTGAACCTCATAAGTACTCTAACAACAGTCAGTAAACAAATAACTGGGACAGGGGACACCTGATTAAAATATGGTAGGTGACTTGGGCCCCTAAAGTCCTAAAGCTTGATGCCAGCTTCCTGCTCCTTCTGGTCTTTTCTCCATATGTAGAAAAGCTTGCTAAGTACAGCCAACTTCAGCCATCAGGCAGATGCCTAGATGCCCAAATCCTTCGGCCCCCACTCCTTTGGAGTCAGCTGGCTTGGGTCTGAATCCTGAGCTATTCCAAAAGGGAAGTACTGGAGCCTCAGCTCCCCCCACCAGAGACTCTAATTTCTAGCCTGACCTACACTGAGCTGTTTGGGATCTAAGTAGTGTGGAGAGTGGGCAGGAAGATAATTTTTCCAGGATGAACAATAGCTTTTCTGCCTCACACTTGGCTTTGGTTTTAACTGAATTAAAGAGCAGTTCTTATGTGAGTGTGTTCATTTGAAAGAGAAAAAAAAAAAAAAAAAAAAAGACCTGAAGAAAAATCGCCAATGGCTCTTGGTTTATTTGAACCAGTGGTTGAACAAAGCACAGGCTGGCTAGCAGGTATCAAGTGTCCTGATTTTTGAATGCATAGCTGATCTTGTAAGAAAAGATAGGAAGTCTCCAGGAACCAAAACAAAGAGAAGGTCCAAAGGCGAGGAAAAACAGCGCTGAAGGCTTGTCCACCCTCAGAAAAGTTGTCTGTCTCACCAGAAGTCAGGCCTCAGTGGCTGTGTGGGAGTCTGGCAGCATAGTCCTGTGCTGTGCAAGATAGGAAAGTGACCCCTCCATGAAGCTTGGTGCTTCAACAAGTTATAGCCACAATTTTAAAAAGTGAATGAGAAAAAAATAATAATACAGCAAAAGCGGAAGACAAGGAAACTTATCTAACTTACCTGGCCTCTGGAGAAATAAGTTTTCCCTGAGAATCAGTAGCTGCAGACCAGAGGGTCCACAGGTTTGGGGTCCAAATGTATATTATCTTCATGATCTAGGAAACCCCAAGCCTAGAAATTAAATTACAGACTTTTTTTTTTTTTTTTAACCAAACAAAATCTGGAGTTTGTCTGCAAAAGATTCTCAGTAAAGGAACTTTCCAAGGGATACTTCAGAAAGAAATAAAATGGTCTCTCAGAAGTAAGTTTGGACATGCAAGATGGAATAGCAAAAAAGAATTAGTAAATTCAAACAAGCAATGAATGTAAAGATGATAATAATGTCCACTTTGAAAAGGGAATGTATTTGCCTTCCACTGTTGCATAACAAATTACTCTAAAACCCAGCAGCTTCAAACCACAGACATTACCATCTCACAGGTGCTCTCTGTAGGAGTTCAGGTGTGGCTTAGTGAGGTGTCCCTGACATGGGGTCTTTTGAAAGGCTGATCAAGGGGTTCCTCTGGGCTGCAACCATCTTGAGGCTCGACTGAGAGAAGATCTGCTCCCAAATTCCTGTGAGTACGCGGCTAGAGTCAGGCCCCAGAAGGTCGCTCCAAGCTCGCTCACATGGCTGTTAGCAGGATTCAGGTCCTCAGTGGCTGTTGGCCAGAAGCATCAGTTCTTTGCCACAAGAGCCTTTCTACAGGGCCACTCACAACATGGCGTCACGCTCCTGCAGAGCAAAGCTCTAAGCAAGAGAGTATGAGAGGGCAAGAAAGGCAGATTTTTTTATTCTAATTTCAGAAGCAACATCCCAACACATTTGCCATGCTCTTAGAAGCGAGTCACTGGGTCTCAGGGGAATGCTTTACATAAGGGTGTGAATTAGGAGCAGGGACCACTGGGAGAGGTATTGGAGAGTGCCTACCACAAAGCAATAATTCAGCACAAGCTACAGGATAATAATAGCACATGAAGGAGCGAGCTGGTGATGGGACATAAGGCATTCTGATGACCTTGTCCTTGTATTGTTCAGGGAGAGGGTTAAAATCATGTTTACTTTTGCAAAATGAAGACGTTCTATTGTCGTCTGGTTATACAACAGTGTTACTATAGTCAACACTACTGAACTGTATGCTTAAAAATGATTAAGATGATAAATCTAATACCATGTGTTTTTTTACCACAATAATAAATAAATAAACAAATAAATAAATACCAAGAGAAAAAGCAACAAGAAAAAAAAGGAAATGTTTCATTTTAAGCTTTATTAAGTAAAATTTTCATGTTAGACGTTCAAGGGTAACTGTTCAAAAAACTAGCAATATAGTATATTACTTTCAAATTAGTAAAAAGAAAATAAACAAACAAACACTTGAATCGATCCAAAAGAATGTTGGAAAGAAGAGGACAAAGGAGCATATAAAGATCAGGGCACTAAGGAAAGAAAACCCAACTATAAATGAGAAATAATTACAAATGTATCAGAGATTCTAATATATATGAATCGACCGAGGTAAACTGATTTTTCAAAAAAGAATACTAGATTGAACTTTAAAAATCAGCTCTCTGGGGACACCTGGGTGGCTCAGTCAGTTAAGCGTCTGACTCTTGATCTCAGCGCAGGTCTTGATCTCAGGGTTGTGAGTTTAAGCTCCATGCTGAGCATGGAGCCTACTTAAAAAAATAAATAAAAAAAAAAGTAAAAATCAGCTGATTTTTACACCTAAAATATGGATCTAAAACATACCTAAAATATAGACACACAGGGAACATCAGATTTAATGGTGAAATACTGGAAGCATTTCCTTTAAAACCAAGAAGGAGATAAGCATGCCCACCATCCCCACTTCTATCCAACACTGCACTGAAGGCCCCAGCCAGCCCAGGAAGACAAAAATAAATAAATAAAATAAAATATTTAAGGACTTAAAAGAAGGGAACAAAAATGTTATTATATGCATACAATAGGACTGGCCATGCAGAAAAACCTAATCTAAAAATTATTGGAATTAATAAGAGGGTTGCCTGAACAATTTCTTTGGGGACCATTGTATGACATTATTCCAGGCGATAGCTAGCATACGTAGCTTTGGTTAATTCATTTTCACAGCTGCAGAGTATATAATTACTTGTATCGACTACAATTGTATCCATTCTCCTTTTGATTAATATTTTGGTTGCTTCCAATTTTTTATAATTACAAGCTGTTGGCAGCACCTCTTATTTATATCTCTTTGTATCAGAAAAGGTTTCCCAGCCCAGGACTTTTCTTTCCACTTCTCCCAAGTTTATGCCTGGGTGAAGGTATTTGGAATTGGTCTAGGTTCACCAGCCTTGTCTTGTAATGTTTCCACACAATAACAGTTTTTAAATGTTATGTTCTGAAAACACATGAACAGATGGAAAGAAAAGGCTGAACAATATCCAAATGGTTACAGCAATGATGTGAAAGAGAAAGGTGAAGAGTTCAATCAGGGGTCAGCTTGAAAGTTCGGGGTGATCAACATTTGCTACATTTAACCTCAGTGTGGGAGTTGGGGGGGGGCAGGAAGACTGTGGGCATTCAGCAGGTGCACTATTCTCATTTATTAATCTGAAGTCAGGTTTCCCATCTTATTTTTCCTGTCAGTTTGCTATCTTCCAATATAATTCTTTTTTGTTGTTGTTGTTACTTTTAGCAAACGTATTTTTAATCCTCTAACCAGGGGGGAAGTAGTAGGATTGTGTTGATTTGGGAAGCAGAGAAATGAGCCCTTTCTTTGCTTAGCAGTTTATTTTGCTGGCAGAGGGACACCAAGCCAAAGTCAGCTGGTTCTTTTCTCCCCTGGCATCGATCTGTAAGTGCTTGTAATCCTGTATTAGTCATGTCATGGGGTCTTATTCCCAGGGAGGTCTATGTCTGACAAGCCACAAAGTGCTAACGAGAAGTTTCCCGTAGAAACATCCGCCTCCTCCCCATCAGGGAGAGCTCTATGACAGAGCTGGGACATCCAGAAGCCCTATTCTGTCTCCGCCTCACAATGTGGGAGATACAGGAAGAAATGGTGAACTGGTTTGGGGAACAAGGAATTCTGCTTCCCTGATCTCAGTACAAGACCCTCTGTTAGAAACTCTGGTACCCACTTCCCCGTCTCAGGAAGTCTCCGTGGTATCTTTAGGAAGCACTGATTTCATGCCCTGGAGATACTGTGCCTCTTATTCTCTAATGAAGAGGGAGCTGGTGATTCTCCCTGAACACTTCCTCTTCCTTCAAATGCCTCTCTGTGAGGGTGCCCCCTCTTCATTCTAAATCAAGGTGGTCACATCTGTAGATAGTGTCACTGAATAGCCCCTTTGCCAACCTGCTGACAGTGAAAGAGGACAGTCTTGACACATGGTATAGACCAAATATCTGTATCCCCCCCAAATTCATATGTTGAAGCCCTAAACCACAATGGAATTAGAATGTGATTAGTGTTGGATGAGGTCATGTGAGGGGGCTCCATGCTAGGACTAGTGTCCTTATATGAGGAAGAGACCAGAGCAAGCTCCCTCTCTCTCTGCCACGTGAACAAACATTGAGAAGGTGGCCATCTCTACACCAGGAAGAGGGTCCTCACCACAAACTGCATCCACCAGCACCTTGAACATCCAACTTCCAGAGCTGTGAGAAATAAATGTCTGTTGTTGAAGCCCCCCGATCTGTGGTACTTTGTCATGGCAGCCTGAGAGACTGAGACAACACGTCAGCTTTGTCAATAGGCTTGCTTCCTAGGAAAAGTGTAAATTGATTTTTTTCCTCTGGTGAGGAATGAAAAATATATCAAGTTGATCTCACACCAGAAAGCATTAGGGAAACAAATCTCAAGAATTAACACTTGTTCTGAGGGCCTCCTTATGATGGAGTGTGGCCAAAATTGCCTCAGGGGCCCTGAGTGCAGCATCGGGAAGGAAGGCTGGTGGCTAAGAAAGGAAGCTCCTTGCCCAGTCATCCAAGCCTACCCACCCCATATGGACATTAACAATAATTAACCGTGGCTGCCTGTGCACTTCATGGCTCCTAGTATTTGAATCATTCATGGGAATGTTCTTCTTATGTCCCGGAGGGAGTCTCACCACAATCTCCAAGGCTGAGCAGGTGTAGAAGTTGTAGACCCCACCCTGCACTACAAGCTCCTCCTCTGATTTTTCTCCAGGGAACAACCTTCTCTAGCAAGAATTTTTCTTTAAGAGGACCTGCCTACATCGCTGGAGAGAATGTAAAATGTATAGCCACTCTGGAAAACAGTGGGGCTGTTTCTCAGAAAACTCAGTATACATTTAGCATATTACACAGCCATCCCAGTCGTGGGTATTTACCCCAGAGAAATGAAAAAACTATGTCTATATAAAACCTGCAATGTGAACGATCACAACAGCTTTATTTGTAATAGCCCCAAACTGGCCAAACGTCCTTCAGCAGGTGAGCGGTTAAACAGACCATGATATATCCATACTGCAGAATACAGCTCAGCAAGAAACACAAATGAGCTGTTGATACACACCCCAACCTAAATGATCTCAAGAACATTACGCCGAATGAAAAAAAACCCTATCCTCAAAAGGTTACGTGCTGATGGATCCGTTTACGTAACGTTCTTAAGATGACAAAGTTATATTGATGGGGAACAGAGTAGTGGTTGCTAGGGGTAGGGAAGGAGATAATTATCAAAGGGAGCACGAGGAGGATCCTTTGTATCTCTTTCCTGATTGTGGTGGTGTTTACATGTGATACAATTACATAGAACCACACATGCACGTGTGTGCACGCACATACACATGCATGCATGTAAAAACTGGTTACATGTGAAAGGGATCTGTAGATGGTACCAGAGCTGATGCCTTGGCTCTGAGATCCAGCTGTGTAAGATGTCAGATGAGGGGAGGCGGGTCAAGGATACCCAGGACCTCTCCGTACTCTTTTATGCAACTTCTTTTATTTTTTTTTTAAAGATTTTATTTATTTGACAGAGAGAGACAGCCAGCGAGAGAGGGAACACAAGCAGGGGGAGCGGGAGAGGAAGAAGCAGGCTCCTAGCGGAGGAGCCTGATGTGGGGCTCGATCTCAGAACGCTGAGCCGAAGGCAGATGCTTAACGATTGTGCCACCCAGGCATCCCTCTTGTATGCAACTTCTTGTAAATCAATCATTATTGCAAAATAAAAAGTTAAAAAAAGAAAGGCCGGGACTTCTTGAGCCCAAGGCCCCACATCTTGCTTTCAGGGGTTCTGTCGACAGGGCAGCCCTGAGCCCCACAGTGCAGGCTCCATGGCTCCCTGCCTCTAGGGCATCCGAGAGACCAGGACCAGGAGGAAGTGTGAAGCTTAAACTGGTGCCGAGTGTCTCCTTATACAGGTGAGGAAAGAGAACTCACTGAGGTGGGGTGAGGGCTAGCTGTCACCTTGACTTAAATTCTGATGTAAGTAGAAGTAGCTCTTCCTAGTACTTCTAGAAAGAGTCCGCTAAATGGTTTGCCTAGGAGGCCAAAGTGAGACAGGCTGGGGTTTTTGTTTTGGGGCATGTGTGCATGTGTGGGGGAGTGGTACTTGAGGGCTGCAAAGGGTAAGCTGGTTTTGTGTCAAGCTGGATATCAGTGGTACAGTCATGCAATTCCACATGATGGGCAGATGTTCAGCAAAGCCAGAGAAAGTGTGAGAACTCCGAGCTCACCGGCAAGAGGCAGGCCAGTGATTGATGGCAGGGCTCTTCTTAACCCCAACAGCCACAGAAACATCCGCGTCATGAAGGTTGGCTGCTTCCTAGGAAATAGATAGGAAGAAGACAGAAATCGATCTTTCCAGTACCATTCTAAACAATAGAAGCAAGAAAATTAAGTCTTCTGTACTTTTCAGGATCCGTCCAGAGGTGACTCTAGGATCTTTAAGGTCTGTGTATGTTCAAACAAACACCACCCACTTCTGACCACAAGTCTTTGAAGAACTTGAACTGGCTGCATTTATTTATTTTTCTTTTTGAAGAGTTTATTTATTTATTTATTTATTTATTTATTTATTTATTTGAGAGAGGGAAAGAGAGAGCGGGGGGGGGGGGGTAGAGAAGCAGAGGAACAGGGATAAGCAGACCCCTCGCAGAGCGAGGACCCCTGTCTTTGGCCTCGATCCCACAATCTCGGGTTCATGACCTGAGTCGGAACCAAGAGTTGGATGCTTAACCAGCTGAACCACCCAGGCGCCCCTGAACTAGTTGCATTTATATTAGTCAAGGTAAATGCCACAAATGCAGAATGGGCTTGATTACACAAAGGGCTTTGTTGGCAATTGTGAAGTTCCCAGAAATTATGTGCTTTTTGGGACTTCAGAGTCTGCATATGTTGTTCGCTCTGCCCCAAGTTTCTTGGAAAAGAGTGCCTATGGACAATCTGCCTGGGTTCATACTCCAGCCCCTTCCAGATGTATGACCCTGGACACGTTCCTTAACCCTCTTTGCTTCAGTTCTCTAGTCTCTAACATAGAGATAAC
Source organism: Ursus maritimus (assembly GCF_017311325.1). Taxonomy (NCBI): domain Eukaryota; kingdom Metazoa; phylum Chordata; class Mammalia; order Carnivora; family Ursidae; genus Ursus; species Ursus maritimus. The sequence goes on from NW_024425564.1 coordinate 18,159,067, forward strand.
AAGCCTCTTAAGGCTTTTGCAAGGATTCGAGCTAAAACATATATCGTGCTTCAAACAGCACCTGCTTGTGGTCAGAGCTACAAGAGTGACAACTGATGACCACACCCCTGCAGACTCTGAGGCTGGCAAGTCTGAGCTCTGGCACCATCTCCACTTCGTGGCCATCCGTGACCACCCCCATGCTGGACTGCACACACCTTCCTTGTTCTTCACTGTGCCTTGTAACTACACTGTGGGGAGATTGTCTGCTCACCTTCCTTCTCCATCTACACTCTCTGTTCCAAAAAGTCAGGGGGTATGCCTAAAACTGACTTGTCTTTGTACCCCCACACCTCGCACAGCGTTCAGCTCATGGCAGGAGATCCAAACATGTGTGTGATCAGATCAATAAACAGTGGTATTAGGTTTCTTGTCTCCCCTGTTGAAATAGCATCCCTTCTCCATTTTCTGGGCAGCCACCAAAAATAGGAAAAGTCCAATTGCTAGCAGGTTCTACTGGCTGCTCTGACTTCAAATATGCATCCCAAACACAGTCTCACCGGAGGCACATCTACACCCCAGTCAGAGTGCTGAGAACTATGGGGGAAACACGATCTTTATGTCCCCTTGTATTAGGAGAGGACGAATTGAAATTGAGACTTATTAAAAGGGAGATGTGTTCACCAAACATATGAGGCAGTAAAGGAGCAGGTAGGTGCACCATTTCCAAAATCATTCAATCCCTTACTTACCCCTGTCTGATTGTTAATCAACATTCCTTTATTCACTCAACAAACAACGATCCCGTGCCTATTACATAGCACAATCAGACAAAAAAGATGTTGTCGGAGTAGAGAATTCAGAAATAGGAAAGGGACTGTATGGTTTTTTTTTTTTTCATTCTCAAATTCTTTTTTTTATTCTTTTTTTTTAATTTTTTATTATGTTAGTCACCATAAAGCACATCATTAGTTTCTGATGCAGTGATCCATGATTCATTGTTTGCATATAACACCCAGTGCTCCATGCAATTCTTATGATCTTGTCTGGAGAGTTTATAGCTTAAACCCTACCTCTCTTCTGAAAAGGAAAAGTTGTTCTTTCTGTGTAGCCTCTATTTGCGCCTGTGTCCCAGAACACAGGCAGTCTTCTGAGAAGAAAAAAGAATGCTCAGTACAAAGTTGGTGGACGAGTTGACATTCCATCCCCAAAGGTCATGGAAGTTAATGGAGAGACATTGACACACACAACAGGGCTTATTGTGCCAAGAGTGACACCCAAAGCTTCTGAGACCAGCCATGGACTTTGGTCACCTTTATGGACACAGACGGTAGAGGAAAGTAAAGCCAATTGGGCCACAGAAGACACAGCTGGTCTCTTAATTATTTCCTTAATAAGACCAGAATGTCTTTTATTTACAATCACAAGATGGTTTTTGTTTTTTAATTTCAGGGATCATTTGGAACCCTACCCTCAAGTGATTGCTCCCATCTCAGCGCAGAGGTCTGAGTGAGCCTGTCCTGATGGCCGGGCTTCTCCCAGCCCACACTTCCCACTCCTCCTCACGTGCTCTCCACCTCATGCTCCCTATTCCTCCAACAGCCCTCAAAGTCCATATCCTCTTGATCCCTGAGCCCCCATCTCAAACCTTTCCATGCCTGGGTTCGTGTTGGGCATTGAGTTGATGTTCCTGAAATAAAACAAAAAAAAAATCTCTTAGGGGCTGTTCCAAGAATTGTAACTAAGCAGAGCCCTGCCTTTCTTGAAAGAATTCCTTTACAAGTCACTGGGGTAGCTGCTGAGGCCCTGGGGTGCTTGGGGTGCTTCCAAGCCCTCCGCACCGAGACAATGGGAAATATTTTGTTGTTTCTCCAGAGAAAGAAGGTAGAGAGATGAAGCAAGGAGGGAGGGAGGGAGCCAGGAATACGGTGAGCCCCTTTCCCCACAATCTTCATAAAGTCTGTAGTATTTGTGAAAGAGTTTGTGAGGCCATTTCGCAGGAAGTCCGTGCGGAGGTTACACTTGCAGCCTGCAGTGGTACATGGCAGATCTGGAAGCCTACATGTGATGCTAAGCTTACGGAATGAGCACATCACTTGGTGCGGCTCATGACCGTGCTCTTCAAACAAGGCTGGGCAATAGAATCACCTGAAGAATACACAAGAATCATGACGCCCAGGCAGAATGTTTAGGACAGGACCCAGGCTTCAGTATTTTTACAGAGCTCCCCAGTGGATTCCAATGTGCGGCCAAGTTTGAGACCCAGTGTCGAAGAACATCCCCAACCATTGATCGTGTTCACCGCAATCCTATTTATATCTCAAGGGCTGAGAGGCCCTAGCTGATATCCTGGTATTATTTCAGAAATATCCGTTGAACTTGACTAAAGTATTTCAATCCTTGAGTGCTCTTAACGTGAAAAAGACATTTTTAAAAAGAAGCTGGTTTCATTTTGTATGGTCACAAGACGTATAGTCAACATTACCCCTCTAACAGAATCCATCCTTTTTTTGCCCAATGATTGAATATCTACCATGTGGCTGCCACTGGCCTAGATGCTTCATGAATTATTTTTCTCAAGTCCTCTAAAAATCTTCTAACACCCCTGCTTTTTCATCTGTGCTTTACCAGCACCCTTTAGGTTGAGAAATGGCTGCCGTTTTGCAGAGTAAGTAACCTAGGCAATCCCAGCAAACAGTCCTTGTGTGTGAGCCTAGCCAGCAAGCCTAGAAAAACTGGGGAGCTGGGTCTGCCTTGCCCTGTCCCTCCTTGTGACCAACATGAGACATAAGAGGAAGAGGGTCTTCCTGCATGCATTTGAACTCATTTTGCCTCTGTCCAAAGCTCTGTTTTCTTCTCTTAGTCAGTTGACCTCCCTCGCTGTTTGTCTCTCACCTACGGCAGTGTGAGGGCAAAGCCACAGCAGGCGGAGTCTGGAGACTGGAATCAGTCATTTCACTGCCCTAGATCTAAGCCTCTTCAATCACAAAATGGGGATATTAATACCCGATGTCCTGGTCACCCACAAGACGGGACAGAGTCAGTGATTCGTATATATCTTAAAATCACCTGGTCCTTTGGCTTCAAATCCAGTTCTATAAATGAGCAAAGACAAGGCTGATGTCAGATGTTACCTCTCAGCCAGTTTACTGGCCCCTACTCACTCATGTTTCACATTCCATAACACCAGATGCCAAGGACAAATGCCTTAGCTTTTTCTTTTAAACCATACCTAGTTCATGACTTCCAGAAGCAGGAGAGAACTCCTTTTCAGAGTGCCCAGCATTTAAAGAACAGTCCCAGAGTTCATCTTCCTAGCCACACACAATCAGGTTAACCACCTGTACATCAAGGCCTGGCTCTTGTCCCCTGTCAGAAAACAGACAGATTTGCAGGAAATGAAGAACTGAAATATGACAGGTGTATCCTGGTTGTGTCTCGGTGTCACCAAACACTGTCACGGCTCCTGACATTCCTAAGCCAAGGAAAGTAAAGCCTTCCATGGGCTCCTTCCCGGGGAAGAGGTTTGTCTGCTAGTGAAATGCAAATTCCCACCCTTGAAGTATAGTAGAGACACATGCTCTGAGGTCTAAGTTTCCACTAAAAACAAAAGAAACAGAAAATCTAACTTATCTCCAGTTTTCTATCCCATATGGGTTGACTCCAGATTCATAACAGAAAGTTAAATAATTATCCATACCCAACAGAACAGGCAAGTTCCTTAGATGCTTCCAGATTCGGGGAAACCCTGAGAATTTGATCACTAGTCAATCAACAGTATCTGGTTAGACTGGCCTGGTCAAAATGTTCCTGTTCCACCCGGGTCCCACGGCAGCTAGCAGTGCCCAGCACATATTAAACAGTTAACAAACACTATCGAAAGAATGAATGGCCACACTACCAGTAAGACCGAGTTTTAAATGCAGAGGGAGGAATTGGGTCAGGTAGCATGGAGCGTGTCCATGGGAGACGTGCCTTGCACACAGAAGACCACAAAATGTTGACTATACATTGACTGTAAAATAAGAGATGTAGAGTCTACGTGTATCTTATATTGAGTGTGTTTGGTCTGGTAGTATTACAACTAGATGCTGGAAGTGTTATCATCCAGGTGAGAGCAGAAGCATTTTCTGACTTGCTTTGTGCTCCCAAGGTCAGGCGCTCCTCCGGCCGTGTGTCAGGTATGCAGGAAAATGGACAAGAAGCTAAGTAGGAATTCCTATCCTCGAGCCACTACGACGCACTCTCCGCCAGCGAGGAGACAAGTTCAAGTTCCTCTCGTCCTCATGTTAAGATTCGGCACCACGTGGCACCACGGATAACACAGGATAAATCGGAGCATTGAGAGTTCATTGCCGATCTTCTCCTAAGATGCGAAAGTTCACGCAGAGCAGCCTCACATGGGTCGTTATTTTTTGTGAGACATTGTCCAGGTCTTTGGGATCGAAGCTCGTCTTCATTACCATTTATCTCTTTGCGGTCTCTAACATTTCTGTGATGGCTCAAACACCGTTTCCTCCTAACCTAATGGAAGCCAACCTCAGGCCGTCCCGGGGGAATGCGATTCAGATGTCGAGGGGGCAGCTCCGGTTCACACCCCCTTTTTTTTGTCAATAATGAATTCCCATGGATTCCGTGTGTTTCCCAGTTAGACACGACACAAGAATGCATTCATCAATGTTACCAGGCAGCTACAGAGTGCTGTAGTTCTTGGCCTCTTCTATTACAAACAGGTGGCATTCCAAGGTGACGGTGTTCCTCCACTTTTGTTGTGTTTGATATCAAGAACCCCGTGTAAGCAGTTTGAACCCGCTATCTGCACACCCAAGATAAAATGAGAACAAAGTCATAGACCTGACTTTGGTGTGTGGGTCAATTCCCAAGGAAATGCCACCAAAGACAGTGGAACAGGGTGGAGCTGCTGTTGTTTGAAATACTGTACCATCGGGGGGCCTCCCTGTGCTGTCCTACAGTAACAAGATTTGAAAGGCAGAAACTAGAGGAGATGAGGAAATAAGAGAGCAACAGAGCTAGAATACATTTACCACGTTGTAAGTCACTTCTTGATCATCAAAGGCAGAGAAGGAACCTGAGGGAAGGGGCAGAAGGAACGCACCACAGTGGCATCAAGGACAGGAAGGAGCAAAATTAATTTTATGTTGCCATGGTAATGAATTTCCAGCAAAGACATCTCACTTACACACGGAGCCTGACACACCATCCTTTCTTTGAGGATCCACAGTGACCCTTGAATTTGTCCTATGAATCACGCAAGCAAATTAAAACGCCCCAATCAAAATACGGCCATGCAAGAAAGCAAACTTCCAGATCCACGTTCGAGTAGGCCTGTATAGCAAACAGAATACAAACTTGCAGAATTGGTAATCATCCAACCTAAGGGAAGAAGTCAAGAACAAGTTCTGTTCATTGTTTTGGGGTTTTTTGGGAAAAGAATTCCAAAAGATGACAGAGGAATATCTGCTACTGTTTGGCCTGGGCCTTGATTTTCGACCACACTCAGAAACTCCATCCTTAGTGCTACAGCAAAATTCCCATTATGATCACAATAGCATCTTCCAAGAAAGCCTTCCCAGTGTGGGGGAAGACATTGATATCACTGGCCTCACAACTCAGACCTCCCCAGTAACGGCTGGCTCTCCCCAAAGCTGGAAGTGAAAGCTCAACTATCCTTCTGCTATCATCAAACTATCTGACTTTCTCTCCTTTCCGTCTATGTATCCGACCGTCTGACATGCTGCAGTGTGACTATTACATTAGATGCTGGTTATCTGGCGATGCGTAAACACGGTTCAGGTCCTGACCACTCACAGCTTGTACCCGGGCACGGTCTACTAGGATGCGAACTAGTAATCATTACCGCACCCACAATGATAGAGCCACACACAGGGTGCTATGAGAGACCAGGGAGAGAACAGGGGAGGGAACCCCAGTTGGAATCCTGGGAAGGGGTTGATTGAGCTGCATTGTGAAGGTGCAGAAGGCCAAAAGAAAAGGCAATCAAAGTTTTCCGATGTGAGGTCTAAAGCTCTCCCAAGACATTTCCTGGAAATTGGCCAAATTGATTTTTACACTGCAGATAGAGATAAACATGTTTTCAGAAAGTAGAGAATAGGGGCGCCTGGGTGGCGCAGTCGTTAAGCGTCTGCCTTCGGCTCAGGGCATGATCCCGAAGTTCTGGGATTGAGCCCGACGTCAGGCTCTTCCACTGGGAGCCTGCTTCTTCCTCTCCCACTCCCCCTGCTTGTGTTCCCTCTCTCGCTGGCTGTCTCTCTCTCTGTCAAATAAATAAATAAAATCTTCAAAAAAAAAAAAAAGAAAGTAGAGATTAAAAGCTAGAGCCATTTATCCAGCAAACACTGAGATAGCACCTGCCAATGGAGGTACGTGTTAAATATGATGGGAAGGGGAGGAGTAATCCAACTATAAGAGAATAGAATATGCTATAATAACATATAATAGTGAGGTCCTGGCCTCGAGGATCTGACACTAGTTAAGGAGGCAAGGCATTATCATAGAAAGCATTGAGTAACTACACAATGTAGCCCATGTTACATGCCAAATAACCAGCATAGATCATAAATTCACAGGAATAAAGAGAAAGAAGCTGATGGAATGAGGTAACATTTCCCAAAGAGGTCAGGGTTTGGATAGAAGGGAGAGAAATTATTACAAGTAAGGAAAGTACAGATCAGATCATGTCACTCTCTCCCTCTACAATCATCAATGACTCCCAAGCACAGTTACTGGCTCACTCTTTGTAATTCCATGAGCCAGGACATCCCTATTCGTATACTCCTGAAAACTCAGATGGCTTCTTCAAATCTCTATATCCCAAGCACTCAGCACAGAGCCTGCCACTGGTAGAGGGCTCAGTATATCCATCCCAGAAACATATGGAACCACTCAGAGACATTTGATTCCCAAGTTAACTATGGACCATATAAAAGCAAGAAGGAATGTGAACACACAATTGGAAGGGCTATTGAGGGTTCCAGCAATACAACACAAAAGGCATTCTGTGATGATGAATTCTATGCATCAACTTGGCTAGGCTCTGGGGCCATCTGTTTGGTCAAGCTGTTGCTCTGAAGGTATTACATGGATGTGATTGACATTCACAATCAATAAACTTTGATTAAAGCTGGTTATCCTCCATTATATGGATGGGACTCCTCCAATCAACCTTCAGAGAAAATACTGAAGTTTCCAGAAGAAACAGTTCAGTTGCAAGAAATGCGGCTGAGTTTCTAACATGCTGGCCTGCCCTGCAGATTTCAGACTTGTCAGCTCACACACACACACACACACACACACACACACACACCCTGCAGTCACACAAGGGAGAGAGAAGAAGAAGGGTAGAGAAAGAGAGAGAGACATTGCCTTCCTGCAGCAGGAAGAATATGGACAAGCCTAGGGAAGGATTTGGCGGAGACGTGGGAGGGCTAGTGGAAGTGAGGCTTGAGGAGTGTCAGCTCTGTTTCAGGGTGGCAAGAGTTTGTAAAACCTAAGCAATCAACTGTAAAGGCATGCACGCGCACCTGTGTGCATATGCATACGTGCACACACACGTGCACACGCACACATATCCATGTATCTATAAAACCTGGTACAGTCTGAATAATATCTGTTCATTGGACCAACATCAATGTCCTGGTTTTGATAATGTACTGTATTATATGTAAGATGTAACAGTGGGGGAAAGCAGAGTGAAGGGTAAGTGAAATCTCTCTGTATCTTTTTGAACTTTCTGTGAGAATATAATTATTCCAAATATAAGGTTAAAGAAAACCCTCAAGCAGACCCATGAGATACGAAAAATAATAGCATGAGAGTTGGCCCATCTTGTAACCCTCAAACCAGCCAGCAAATAGGCTGTGGGGTGCCTGCCAAGTGATGCCCATAGACTCCAGGACTTAGCAACCCACACTGGAGAACACACGGGCAGGGAACCCAGCAGACGGCATCGCCCCCCCCAGCCCCCCCAGACCCATCAAGCTTATGTCCCCACCACCGTCCAGTGGGTAATTGCATATCCAGAGCCTGTGCTGTTGGGTTTGGTATTCTAGTCCCTGGTTCCAGTTGAGGCCCGGAACTGGCTAGAAACTACCAAGACAAGCTTGTCCTCTGCTGGACAACTGCCCAGCTCTAGTCCAGACCAGGAGAGCACAGAGCCTAAGGCACAAAAATTGTTCTGGAGCTGAGATTTGTTAAGACCCTGCACACACTTAGCCCACCTGTTTATCCAAATCTCTTCTACCCTATGAATGAGCAGGAAAATAGCCCAGGATGCATTGGGCTGTCACTGCCCTTAACATACAAAGCAGACACAGCTGGCTGCTCTTCCGGAGCCTCTTCCTCACCCCTAGCACGATTTGCTCCCAGCTGTTCAGAGGAGCCTGCCTTCCACACACGTGTCCCAGAGGCAAGGGACAGTGGGGACAGTTTGGGAGCATGCTGGGCTCACTCACTGCAACCACAATCCTCCCTTGATCAGGGGCGCCTGGGTGGCTCAGTTGTTAAGCATCTGCCTTCAGGTCAGGGCGTGATCCCGGCGTTATGGGATCGAGCCCCATATCGGGCTCCACCTCTGAGAGCCTGCTTCTTTGTCTCCCACTCCCCCTGCTTGTGTTCCCTCTCTCGCTGGCTGTCTCTATCTCTGTCAAATAAATAAATAAAAAATCTTAAAAAAAAAATCCTCCCTTGGTCAGAAGCCATGGATGCCGACAGACCAGACAGAAGGGGGGCATCACACAGAGGCTAAGGAAAAAATATTTAAAATGAAAAGATTGTATCTTGCACGATGAAGCTTTCCTCGGCTCATTTGCTGTTCTACAATGAAGCGTTTAGAGGAAACATTTATCTCTGCCCTCACAGCCCGGGAACACCAACTCTCATTAACTTCCCAATTTCATTCCTTCGGAAGATCTAAGTTCAGATAATCCAATTTATATGTATTAAAAATTACTTGAGGCAGGTGTCCAAGGGAGTCCCCCCCTCCCCCTCCCCCCCAGCAGTTCTCGTATTACATGAAAAAGACTACTTAAAAAATGCAACCCACCATCTTTTATTTTGGTACATAAGTCTGAGGTACTTGTCTAGTAATTGAGAAAGCAATTCTTGAAAGCAGTGGCTTTCTCCACCAGAGGCGGGTTTGTCCTTCAGGGGGGGCATTTGGCAATGTCTGGAGACATCTTTGGTTGTCACAACTGGATTGGGGGGGTGGTGGAGCCTGCTGGTGTTTGTGGGGTAGAGGCCAAAGATGCTGCTAGCATCCCACAACCTCCACAAAAAAGGATTATCTGATCCAAAATGTCAGTAATGCCAAGGTTGAGAAAACCTGCCTTAAAGTTCTCTACAAGTTTATTACATATATAAATTTTATCATTCATTCAACAAACAATCACTTGGAACTCGGCGTAATCTCCAGGCAGTGTGTTAAGCCCTGAGGCTGGGAGCTGCCTTACACAGCATCTCGTAGAGGAATGGCAAAGGTATAAGGAAAATACGATGCAATATGGAGCCCGAGTGAAAATTCATATTAACGCAGGGAAGGACATGCGTCGGTGAGGATGGGACTGGGGCACAGGAGGAACGGATGTCACTTCCCACAAGACAACTGCAAACTACATAATCAGTCTCAAATATAAAATGTGATCTCAATTATAGAATAAAAATCACTGCTAGGAAAGATCACCAAACCCTTAAGCATTTCTGAAGCAATGTGCCTTAATGTTTTTATATACACACACATCCTCGGAGAGAAGCAACCGACTGCTTTCTCTGGGACTTTGTTCCCTATTAAGATTATTTTCCTAACAGTATTTTTCCAGTACCAAGGAGATGTTTTACTTCCTTCTCCTGCCCTTAGTTTATTCTCTCTATCTATACTTTTAAAATATCAATAAACATGCAGTGCAATTCTGTAACTGTTAGCCAGCTAAGGGACACATACATAGCCTCTCTTATCTCTACTTAGGCAGAAGTTTGAATAGATTCACAGTTCTGAGGACGCACTTTCCTGAATGTCCATCAGTTGGCCTCTCTTTTTCAATACTGAGTGCCAAATATGTAGCAGGGACAATCATCTCCATACCTCCTGCTCCCATTTCCCAAGCCGAGAGAAGCCTGGGATGGCACAAAGGTGCTTATGAAGAAGGAAAATGAGCATAAGAGAAAACGGCCTTTCCCCAGGACAATGAACGGCCAGATCCAAGAGGGTTTGATCAAACAAAACTGCACCTTAGATTGGATGTGCAGGCAAAATAGCCTAGTAATCATTCCACGCAGATACCACAATTACATATCTTCTAGGTCAGCAGTGTGGATGATAAAACTGTCTGGAACAGCACCATTGACAAATGTGAGCTCATAGCTAAGCTGAAATTAAAACCAGTTATGAAACAGAATTATCACATGCCATATGCCCGCACACAAAATATTCCAGGACATCTTACAAATTAAATCATTAACATACAGCTTTGAGGCTCTACTTCATGAATACTTGCGCACAATCCTGGGCTGTAATTTTTTGCTTGTTGCGTAAGTCTGGGTTCGAATCTTGACTCTACCATCTTAGAGTTCTGGCACCCGGATAAGTTAATGTAACCTCTCTGAGTCTATATTTTTCCATCTGTGAAAAGAGGAAAATCACAGCCATCTCTCAAGATTGTCATTTGTCAAAAGAGTCTGGTTCCCCTGGGGAAAATACAGACCATGTCAGTTATTCTCACTGGACAGGGAGGAAGCAGCGACCACCCTGAGGGTTGGGAGAACAGAGGGCAGGGGCTGGAGTTATCAGAACCTGGAGGCTTCAAAGAAGGGCCCTGTGGAGCTGAGGCACAGACTGCTGGGGACGGGGAGACGGTGTCTGCAGCAGAAACTGTCGTAACAGAAGCTTAGGAGCCCACGCAGCTGAGCCTCCACTGATTCTGGGAAGATGCAGAAGAGAGCTGGACCCTGGGACCAATTGCCACTGCCAGGGTGACAGGCCATCTCCAGGTGACACTCGCAAGGACCAGCAAGTATGGAAGGAGGAGCAGTTTCCTTCGCCTGCTCCGCCTCAGTCTCCCTCCGACACCTGTGCAGGCAACAGTTATGGAGATGCCTCAAAGAGCTAAAGGTAGAGCTGCCCTATGACCCAGCCATTGTACTACTGGGTATTTACCCCAAAGATACAGACGTAGTGAAGAGAAGGGCCACATGCACCCCAATGTTCATAGCAGCATTGTCCACAATAGCTAAATCGTGGAAGGAGCCGAGATGCCCTTCAACAGACGACTGGATAAAGATGTGGTCCATACATACAATGGAATATTACTCAGTCATCAGCAAGGGTGATTACCCAACATTTGCATCAACATGGATGGAACTGGAGGGGATTATGCTAAGTGAAGTAGGTCAAGCAGAGAAAGACAATTATATAGTTTCACTTATATGTGGAACATAAGGAATAGGGAGGACATTAGGAGAAGGAAGGGGGGGAAGCCAGAGGGGGAGACAAACCATGAGAGACTCTGGACTCCGGGAAACAAACTGAGAGTTTCAGAGGGGAGGGGGGGATAGGTTAGCCCGTGATGGGTATTAAGGAAGGCATGCATTGCAATGAGCACTGGGTGTTATATGCAAACAATGAATCATGGAACACTACATCAAAAACTAATGATGTACGGTATGGTGACTAACATAACATAATTTAAAAAAATTTTTTTTAAAGATGACAAAGGATAAATGCAATTATGGAGAGCCCCAGCTTTACACAGAGGACTTCGGAAGGCTGAACTTGGAGCTGAGGGACACGTGGTTCATCCACTCATTACCTACACTTATGGGGTGCTTTCCATGTGTCTGACTGAGGGGCTCTGCATTATGCACTTAGGAGTCTGAAGGATTAAACAGAAAACCTTATAAGGGCACAGCTCGTAGGACAACTCAGTTAAAAGCAGTTCTCTCTCAGGACCAGTGGGGAACATAAAGGAACAGGAAATAGAAATCAAACCAAAACAAAACAAAAACCCAGCTCCTGTCTTTCAGGAGCGTCAGTAAGTGTTGTAGGATGAGCCCAAGATCAGAGTACAAAGTATACATGTCCGTACGCTTTGAAAAAATATTTCAGACAAAACTGTTTTAAGAATTCAGAGAAGTCAAAAATATTTGGGAAATGACCAGGGAAACCCTCATAAAAAAAGATAGGAATGAGTAAGACCTCACTTAGACCACAGCCAAAAGGGTAAGACCCTTACCCATTAGAGAAAGCGCGCGAGCAGGTAACCGTGATGGGACTTTGTTGGGTGATTACCTGACCTCAAAAAATGGAGGATGGGGGGCGCCTGGGTGGCACAGCGGTTAAAGCTTCTGCCTTCGGCTCAGGGCGTGACCCTGGCGTTATGGGATTGAGCCCCACATCAGGCTCCTCCGCTGTGAGCCTGCTTCTTCCTCTCCCACTCCCCCTGCTTGTGTTCCCTCTCTCACTGGCTGTCTCTATCTCTGTCGAATAAATAAATAAAATCTTTAAAAAAAAAAATGGAGGATGGATTCAGAATGTGGAGTATGGAAGGTTGGGCCAGTAGGACATTTCCTGACTTTATTCTGAGGCATAGATGAGCCTCTGGAGCTTTCTGAATGAGCAGAAGGTATGCGTAAAAAACATGATCTTTGCAGTCCCTATCATATCTCGCACAATACCTTGCATATAATGGGATGTTTGGGAAAAAAATATTACATTGACTGAGATGGGATGGGACAAAATTATAAATGCAGGGCATAACTTTGAAAATCTGCTTGTATTTCCCTCTTTTAATGTAATAAGTGCTTTGTGAAATGTTTCAAATAATCAAGGAGCAATTTTAAAGCCAAAAGTTCAGGAACTATAAGAATTCAAGCAATGATAAAAATGTTAAGTAAGTGTGTAACACACCCATCAAGACCCTGTGCTCATTTCTGATTGAGAGCGTACCATCAGAACATGGCATTGACCAACATTGACTTTGGAGAGGCTTGGAAGGATTATTGATGTCATCATGAATTTATGCAAGAAAAGTGCTGGGCAATATGTTTTTGAATCAATTTTAGTGATTCATGTAGACAACAATGATAGCATTGGTGTGAATTTTTAATGGAAGTTTGCAGAGCACACAATGTACTCACACCTCATCTGTTGTGTTCTTCTCGGCAGATCCATTACAAGACTTTGGCTTTTCTGTTGACCGGTGTTCTAAACATTTAAAGTCAAATCTCAACATTAGATTTGGAATCATTCTGAGTAAGTAAAGAGTATTGACATAAAATAAAACATTGCACAATCTCTTCCTGGTCCGCACACCTCAATTACTTTGTAGCTGGCTTAAGCCACTGTCCCCATCACCCTGCGGAATCAACTCTATTGCCATCCGAATTTTTACTTCTCTCTCTGGGTAACATCCGTACAGTGGAACTCCGACTGAATGCTGTGTTCTTGCACTGCAAAGACTCAAAGCATTCATTTGGGTGGTCTCAGTACCCGGAATTGGTATATCCAACAACCACACAAAAAATGATAACACATCAAGCCTAAATATTGATGTCTATGTGGGAGAGAGCTTTTGTGTTGTTATCTCAGCAACAAACTAGTCTACCACAAGCAGTATGGCTTATCATTTGATTTATTTCCTTTCCCAAATAGCTGACGCAAGTTCTTAAACCTTTGACAAAGGCAAAGATATGTAATATCTTCTCCCTCCACCCTAATCAATGAGCTAGGATGCTGTCTGATTGTTTATTTCTATTTGGCCACGCCTTTACAGTTAGTCATCATATTGCGGGAGCTGCTAGAGTATCTCCCTTCTTTTTTTTTAATAATAATTTTTTATTATATTATGTTAGTCACCATACAGTACATCCCTGGTTTTTGATGTAAAGTTCCATGATTCATTACTTGCATATAACACCCAGTGCACCATGCAACACGTGCCCTCCTTACTACCCGTCACCAGTCTATCCCATTCCCCCATCCCCCTCCCCTCTGAAGCCCTCAGTTTGTTTCCCAGAGTCCATAGTCTCTCATGCTTCATTCCCCCTTCTGATTACCCCCCCTTCTTCTTCCCTTTCTTCTCCTACTGATCTTCCTACTTCTTATGTTCCATAGATGAGTGAAATCATATGATAATTGTCTTTCTCTGCTTGACTTATTTCGCTTAGCATTATCTCCTCTAGTCCCGTCCATGTCGCAGCAAATGTTGGGTAATTGTTCTTTTTGATGGCTGAGTAATATTCCATTGTATATATGGACCACATCTTCTTAGTCCAGTCATCTGTTGAAGGGCACCTTGGCTCCTTCCATGATTTAGCTATTGTGGACAATGCTGCTATGAACATTGGGGTACATATGGCCCTTCTCTTCACTACGTCTGTATCTTTGGGGTAAATACCCAGTATTGCAATGGCTGAATCACAGGGTAGCTCAATTTTTAACTTTTTAGGGACCTCCTAATGCAGTTTTATCAAAACCAGAACAGAAGGATTCAATAAACTTAGTGTGTGGAATCATTCCAAAGAAATGGAGGGAACATTGCTGGGGACCAAGAACTCTTGTGCATCTTTGTATTTCCAGAACCTTGCCCAATATCTGGATTCTATAGCAATAGCTGAATAATAAAAGAGGAATGAAAAGAGGAGTAGGGGGAACATAAAAAAAAAAAGGAATGGAGAAAAAGGCAGAGCACCCTAAAGCTTCCTGTGTAATATGATACACTAGCTACCTAGCAACTGTGGGAGGTGACCCACCCCACCACTCTCAGGGGAGGCACGTAATACTATGCGGCTGAGAAGTTGTCGAGGCCGGACCTGCAGCCATCACCTTGAGGGACCAGAGCATCAGGGCAGGGGAGCACAGCAGAGTGTCTGCCCTGTTCTGAACAGATCAAGTTCATAAAGGCCCACATTCATACCTAGGGCTGCTGCCATTATCCCCTGCAGCATTGCCTACGTGCTGTTTAAAGAAAAAAAAAGAGGAAGCAAGGATGGATGGATGGATGGATGGATGGAAGGAAGGAAGGGAGGGAAGGAAACTGTTCCCATACAGGGCAGGCTTCTGGAAATAGAAGGCCCTTTGGCTCATGCTTCTATAAATGTTGAATGCTTTGATACACAGCAAAACCCACAGTAGTAGTAAAGCCGATCTTCTCTTTCCCTTTAGGAGAGGACATCAAAGAGCTGTTTCTTGACATAGCTCTCTTCAATAAAGGATCATCCATTTTGAATTTCTCCTATCCCATCTGTGAAGAGGATTTTCCCAAGTTCTCTTTCTGTGGAAGAAGGAAAGGGGGTAAGCTGTTTGTCTTGCTGACTGCTCACTGAGGTCCAGAGAGGGACGAACGATGGCTTCCAGCTGAGGCTGCAGCCCCGGTTCCGCCCCTCACCTTTGGACAAGTTTAATCTTGCTTATCAGCATGTGTCATATAAAAATAACCATGAAGCCCATTTCACAGGACCTACCTCATATACTGAGTATGAAAATCAAACGAAACATGCATGTGAGACACTTTATAAACTGAAAAATATTACTGTTCACGGTGGTACCTTGTTAAAAAAAAAAAAAAGGTCTGGCATCAGAAAGAATCAACAGCTTCCCCAAATCCACTGAAATGCAAAGTATCTCCAGGTTTCTCTTCAGCGATCTCTTTAGGGACAGGGTCTCCTCTATATGGCAACGGACTCTGAGAAAAAGAAAAAAATATATGAAATTTTCTAAATGTCACTGTTTTAGTGTGGTCTTGCCCAGTTGAGTTGTTGACTGATGGGGGCATTAGGTCACTAGACTCAAAGTACACAGCATAAAACCAGGACTGCTCTTTCTTCAATTCACTAACTGTCTCCCCTCCTGCTGTATATACCCCAAAGAGCACAAGAACCCCATTCCAGCCAGTCCTCACCTCGTTCTGCGCCTTGTCCTCCTTGAGCATTTTCACCAAGGCCCTGAGATGCCTCTGTTTATTTAACTAAAACGTGAGTCTGATCTCTGACTGTCCTCCCAGAAGTCACTCTCCTCCTCCCTCCCAGGGCATCCTTCCTTGTCCCAGTGGCCAAGGGGGAGCAGACCCTTAACCCTACACACCAGAAACATCCACTTATTTATTTCCTCTTTCAAGGAAGCTAGAGCGAAATTACTCAATTATGCTTTCTAAACAAAGGATCTAGAAGAAATTGGGATTCCCCTCCCATAGCTAAGGGGTACAGACAGAGGAAGTTTGTGCAGGAATAGAAAACAGGAAATTTTTTTTAAAAAGTGCAGGCCCCCCTGAAACTGAGGCCTCATCCTCGCCTCCGTTCCCCAAACTGTGAGCTGCATGACCATATTGGCACAATCATTTATTCCCACTTGTCATCCTCCGTAGATGATGAGCTTCTTGGTCTTCTTGCCCAGGACCTCACACGTGCCTGTTGCACGGGGAGTACTCAGTACTGAGCTCTCCAGCACGCATGCAGACAGAAAGAGGCCGCATCAGTAAGCATCCGTGCCAGGCACTCTTCTAAGAGCTTCACATCCAGTCAGTCGTTTACTTTCTATCCCAACCTTACAAGTTAGTATTATTAACACTCTACCATCAAGTCATAGTGCTAGTGAGGGAGCCACAGCTCGAACCCAGGTGAGCTGGCCCCGGGACCCATAATCTTAGTGGCTAAGGAATGAATCAACCAAAGTAGAAACAAGTAACTGTGCCTTTTGGCCAGGAGTTTACTTCAAGTCATCATTTAAGAACTCTTTCTGGCCAGTGATCTGACTTTGTTTCAAATAGGGACACGTTTTTCTTCCTAGCTAACCTTCTATAGACTGGTGACTTAGTTTTCCTCTCTGAACTTACTAGAAATATTTTTGATTGATTGAGTGCATTCATATCGTTCCTCAACATGGTGAGCTCTTCATGAGTTGGTCCCTAGTTAACCTCTTCTATAGTCAGTGTCTACGGTTTTATCGCCTTATTCTTATCTTTCCAATTTTTACCCACAATAAGTGTTCTTGAATCCAAATGTGGAAACAGGTATGCTTGGAAGCACTCTGAGCTTGATAAGAAAGAATACAGTGCCAACCTTCATACCTACTTCCTTCTATTCCCTGAATCAAGTCTCTCTTGCTCCCTCCTGAATGATGGAAATGGGGTCCTACCTGATTTTCCTGCCTCCTTACTGCTGGCAGGGTAGTCTTCTCAAACGCAGATCTGACGGGGCTGGAGAAGCATGCTAGACTCAGCCAAATGAATCACTCCCTCTGGGTGTTCCTGGAGTATCACATTCCTACTTATCTCAGCTAGAATCATATCCTATAGTGTGTGTGTGTGTGTGTGTGTGTGTGTGTGTGTGTGTGTGTGTGTGTTTCTCCGTCCTTAAACTGTGAACTCACTGAAGGCAGGAATATTTCTTGCTCCCCTCTGTCTCTGGAGACTTGGCAATGAGAGCCTGGCACAGAATAAAGATGCAATAAATACTTGTTTTATTGAATTTTTATATGATGGATTGAATGCAATATACCAGCTCACCTTAAAGGCAACTATCTAATGATGCTTATACATACCACAAAGATACAAGTGCATCAGATCCTAGCAAACAGTGAATTATCTTGGTCCTCCAAGTTTAATAAAAACCTGGTTTTTTCCCTATGAATTGTTTTAATAGAATTAATAAAGCAGAAGAGATATTGTTCCCCCAAACTGAGATGTCCAATTCAGTTCAGCAGTTCAGAAGGCTGGTGCTTGCCTTATCTGAATGCCGGACAGCCTTATAGTCATTTATTTGCTTTATTGCTGCACGGCTAAAGCCTGCACAGGCAGCCTGAGAAGCCCGCACTCGGAGAATTGCCAGGAAATTCCATATCGTATAAAACAATCACAAAACTGATATACAAATGCTGCATGAACAAATAATTATGTAAATTAGATAAGCCAGAAAAACTAACATCTTAAATTTAGAGGCTTCTTGGGTTATTACGTTTTTCTTTAACCCACCCACAAACCTATTGCAGGAATGATTCTATTGAAAGAAGTGATTA
Organism: Ursus maritimus; assembly: GCF_017311325.1. Taxonomy (NCBI): domain Eukaryota; kingdom Metazoa; phylum Chordata; class Mammalia; order Carnivora; family Ursidae; genus Ursus; species Ursus maritimus. Next base: position 18,177,086 of record NW_024425564.1, read on the forward strand.
ATTCTAAGACCGGAGGGGGAAAAGTGGAGAGCTGAAGCCAATTCAAACCCAAGCACAAGCTGCTGTTGACATATTAAGCAGGAAACAGAGTCCCTCTGGGGTTTGCAGGTCCTTCTTAGCAGAGCAGTGAGAAAACTTGGTGTCTACTGCAGGTGGCACACGAGGGTGTTTGATATCATTTGTTTGATATCATTTCCAAGGCATTACTTTGCATTCCTCTGCACCCTGCATCCTGCTGGCTGTTCTCCAAGTCAGGTAAACCACAAAATGGGTCAGGCTTAGTGAGACTGTGTGGATAAAATGTTGCATCCTTTCCTTCTGCATCTTCCCCAGCTAGCTCTAAGGCAAAAGCTCATTGGACTGGAAGACCAAGCGATGTTCTTTTGGCATTAGCTTTTATGGTGTGATTAGCACTTTGAGGGCAATAGCCTATCTGCCCGGTTATAGGGGATTGAATAAGCAGATTATTGCTCAGCCAAACACAGGTTCAATGTGCTGAGCTTTCAAATGATATTGCAGGAAATTATTAAATTACTTGAAAATACACTAAAAATTTTTGGGAAGTGACAAAGAAGCTTGCGTAAAAGAGTACTCACTATTGGATACTGTTTTTAGTAAAATGTAGCTAAGCGTATGCACCATCGAGCTCTGAAATATTATACACTTAGGTGCTAATCGTGGTTATCTTTAAGTGGTGGAACTACAGATCTTTGTTCTCATCTTTTTAGAAATCTCTTTTGCTTTCATAATAAATTTACAGGGTTATTCTTTTCAGTGTTAGTGAGCACGTAGGAAAGAATAGATAGGATGAATTCTCTTCTTCCTCTTCCTCTTTTCAAAAAGAATCGTAACCTACATAAGATTCAATGATATTTGGAGTTAGAAAGTTCTGAGTCAACGTGTGGCATAGAATGTCAAGGGATCTTTCAATATCCATTCCGGATTTTTTTCTGGGATACTCACATTTCCCTTTACCCAGTTGTGGGTTCATTGAGAAGGAAACAAAACAGGTCACTGTTTTACTTTGTTCTCCGTTAACGCTCCCTTACTGCGTTTCTCGCCTCTGGTGACATCGGGTCATGTAGATTCATTTGCTTGGCTCGATCCTGATGCTTTCAAACTGACATCGGTTTTTAGGACTAAACTGGGATTAAATCGAATGTTCTAATGGCCACACCTGATGACTACCTCTAAGGAGAGAATGTCACTAGAAGCTCCATAGCTTTGGGTGGGCCCACAATGGCCAACTGTGCTCTTACCCCATTGGATCTCAATCTTGGTTGTACATTAGTTAGACCCACACTGTTCTTTGTGGTGGCCACATGTGGCTATCCAGCCATGGAAATGTAGCCAATCTAAAGTGAGATAGGCTATAAATGTAAAGTTCGGACTTGATTTCAAAGACTCAATATGAAAACAAAGAGTGTGAAAGATCTCAATCATTCTTATATTCGTTACATGTTGAAATTATAATAATTGAGACATATTATGTTAAATTAAATATATGATTACTATACCATTTATTAATTATTCACCAATAATAAAAAACATTATTGTTGATGTATTATTAAAATTAATTTCACCTTCTTAAACATGGCTACTAAAAACACATAAACCTATACATGTGGCTGTCATTGTATTTTTATTGGGCAGTGCTCCATTATGATTTCCCTTTATAATGAAGATCCCAACACCCCACACCCCAGACCAGTTAAATCAGCATCTTGAGAGGTATGGCCCAAACCAGGTGATTCCGATGATCTGCCGAGGTGGAGGAGTGCTACCTTAGTCCCAGGTAGGGATGGCTCGATAACAACTAGCATTATCACAACACTTCATGAATGCCAGGGACCTTTGCAGGACTGTTATGTATATTAGCCAATTTATTGCACCAGCCTTGGGAAGGATAGAAACTATTATTATCCTCATGTTAACAATGAGGAAACTGAGTCCCAAAGGGGTTAAGAAAGTTACCCAAGGTCACAAAGCCAGCAAGTGGTAGAACTGAGTTTCTCTTCAGGAAGCTGAGCTCCAGGAGCTTGCTCTAAACCTATCTGTTACATATTCTCTTTGAACATCAAGAAGATACTGCTGGAGAAGTATGACTCATTTCAGCCCTCCACTAGAAGTGGAAACAAGGATTTTAAAAGGCACAACAAAATTACAGAAATGAAATAATCATTTTGGGCCTAAGCAGCCATTATGTAAGGTGGTGGTTCCCAAGTGTGTTCCCTAGACCAACAACATCAGCATCATCTAGGGAATTATCAGAAATGCACATTTTTGGTTGCCACCCAGACTTACTAAATTAGAAACTCTAGGGTCGGGGCTTAGTACTCTGTTTTTTAACAAGCCTTTGGGTCACAGGTCAGCCAACTTTTCCTGCAAAGGGTAAGGAAGTAAATATTTTAGGCTTTGCAGGCCATATGTTCATATGGTCTCTGCAGCACAAAAGTAGCTACAGGCAATATGGAAATGAATGGACATGGCTGTGTGCCAATAAAACTTTATTTGCAGACACTGAAATGTAAATTTCATGTAATTTTCCTGTGTTGTTAAATATTATTCTGCTTTTGATTTTTTTATCCGTTTAAAAATGTAAAAACCATTCTTAGCTCATGTCCACTGAAAAAGAAGCCTTAGGGGTATTTGGCCCACAGACCATAGCTTGTCAACCCTGCTCTGGATGGTTCTGTTGCATGTTAAGGCTTGAGAATCACTGCTATAAGGAAAATGAGAATCCAGGGCTCTTAGCCAGAATTACTGAGCATAGGGTACTCTCTGTCTTTCACTACGGTGGTCACTCATCTAAGGTTCAGCATAAATTCAGATTAGGTTACTTTGGAAAATGTTAACAACTTTGCTTTAAACTATGTTTTGCCAGTGCCAACAAATCAGATTTGGGACAAAGAAAGGGGACTTAACATAAAGACTGATGGGAGAGGCTGATGGCAGGGGGCAAAGAGCCTTGTTTGAAAGCACCAGAGAGCAGGACTGACGGTCTCCTCCCCTCCGATAGCTGCCATTTATAGGCTGGGGACAGAAGGCCCTTCTTTCTGCAGGATCATTTGATCTCTCTGGTTCTCAGTTGTTTCATCTATAAAATGGGAACAACCATCATTCTTTTTCAGGTAATAGTGAATACTTAAAAAAGAAAAGATATGTCACATGCCTGGCACATTAGAAAACAATAAACATGTCAATGCCATGTCTGTCTGCCTCGGTCCCCACCTGAGGGACCTCGAGGCAGCGGGTGGAACAGCTTGAGGGACCCACAGCTGCTGTGCACACCCAGGCTAGGGTCTCCCACAGAGACAAGCCTAGTGAGGATCCTGACTCAAACCAGCTCACCCGAAGCTGGGGGGAGCCAGACTAACACTCTACCACCACGCAGGATCCCAGGATTTCCTGAGGAGTAGATGAAGAAGTCTCTTCTTGTGTCTTTCTGTTCTATTTTGTTGTCTTATCTTGGTCTAAGATCAGCCTCTGAAGTTCTCGTTTTATGCTCCCCACTTGACTTCCTTCCAGAATGAGTGGAAGTGGAAATGTCCACTTCCTTCTTGGAAATGTGACATTTAACCACAGAGGTGTGTTTTGTCTCCATGGCCCCAACAAGACTACCCCACAATCGTCTGACGTAGAAACTTCTTCCAAAATTTGGATTTGTTGGCACTAACCTCCACCACGAACAAGACCCCACAGCTCTAGCTTGGAAATGAGTTGAGTTCACCGAACTCCCTTTCATGGACTTCTGATTTATCACATGGCCAACATATTTTGATATCCATTCTCGACAAATTAGGGTTCACTTTGTTCAGAGACTTTCCTAGAATATCCTGTCTCAGGAAGATGAAAATGAGATGAAAAATAGAGCATAAAACGGATTGTGGGACTTACTGTCGAACATGAAACTGAAGTATCAATCTGGGAAGGTAGAAGATGCCCCAACTGGACATATTCCACCCAAATAGAAAGTGGGGGGAGGGTAATCAAATTACAGAGCGGCCCATGTTTTGGCTGTCCAGAATATAGCGTGTAGGGCTATGTAGAAAGAAGATTCTCAACTGTAACAAACCTGGAGATTTGGGCAAAAACCTAGATTAAGACCCCAAAGTAAATAGAATGAACACAGGATTTTCACTCCTACTGGCAAAGACACATCAACTGTCAGACTTGATTCTGGCCAAACTTCTAGGAGTTCAACCCAGGCAAAGAGCATTGGTTTCACAGCACTAAATAATAATTGGCTTTCAATAATGATTTGTTTATTGCTTTGTGAATTAACATGTGAATATTAGCTGCATCCAACCTCTTGCCAAAACCAACTGAAATTAAAATAAAGGCATGAAAGAGTTAAATAAGTACATCTCCTGTGTGTGTGTGTGTGTGTGTGTGTGTGTGTGTGTGTGTGTGTATGCTAGGTATATATGATTTTAAAGTAGGAGACCCATAGGTCAAGGGCTTCTCTCTGAGACCCTAGCAGCCATGAATGACATGGCTGAAGCCATGGGAGGACTTGATGTCATATGCATGTCAGAATCCCAGAGAGGTGCAGAAATCAACAGTCTCTGTGAAGACTGCTAGTGCAGGGTGCACCTGTCTCACTCGGGGTAGACGAACCACCTTCCAGGAAGAGCAAAATCTGTTAGGAGATACATACAATGGATATTGATACACTTCATGCAATATGTGAGTTACAGAAACAAATTAGCCGCAGACTTAATTTTAACTGCATCTGGAAAGCTTGTAATTAAAATAAATATTACAGTGACACCTTTTACAAGCTGGAGAACCCTTTAGTCAAGGAAATAATTGCTCCCTGGTTTATCTTCTATGTAAATCTGAACATTCCTACTTTAAGTGTTTGTCCAAAGTGGGGAATTCTTTGTAATTAGATGAATTTTAGTATACAGCACAGTAGATCCCCTGAGAACTGTATATAAAGTCTGACATGACATTTCCCACAAGGCAGATATTATCTCTGACAGCAGCTAAGGGATTCTGCTATAATATTCATTGATTTTATATACAAATAAGACAAAGGCAGAAGCATAGGGGATGCTCATGTTGGCTACCTGTCCTCCCTCCCTTTTGTTAGCTCTGGTGTCTATCAGCTGTCCTGGTTTATGCTGAACGACTGCACCTGGCCATCCTCTGAGCATCATTAATATTAATTGCAGAAACATCTCAACCTCACTGTCTGTAACGATTCAGAATTTGGTCTGAACAGTTCTATCTAGGTGAGCAGTTCCGATCTCATCAGCTAGATTTCTATTGCCCTAGCTCTCTCTGTTTCTATATGCTCCCTTTCGCGGGTCTGTGAAATGGAGGAAATTTGGAAATTGCCTAGATTTGGAAAAATTCCCACAGATGCTTTCTGCAAAATGCCTATGCCTTGCACTGCTGTCATAGAAGATAGGGCAAAAACACCTTCCAGGCAAGAGTTTCCACCATTAATCTACACCGACGGTCCTGACAATCTCTATAAAGCACGCCCACAGCCAGGCACCCCCACTGTGAGTCTCACTTTTCAACTGTTCCGCATTCACTGCACACACACTAACGAATGCAAGCCCCAGGAATACGGTCATTGATTACTGCTCTAAGAGAAGGGGAACAAGCGGCTTGATCTGAGGCCTCAACTTTAAAATATGCCTTCTCTGGATTGTCACCTCTGTCCCACCTGTCTGCTTACCTTGGATTTCTGGGCCATTTTAGGCCACCTGCTTCTGCAAATTCCTTTGCTTCAGGCTTTCTGCTCTGCTGTCCCTGTAACTTCCTTCTCAATCTGTCCAGATCCCAGCTTCTCGTCCTCTTTCCCCAGATAACAAAGGGGCTTAGATGGGAACTCGTGTGTCTTGGTCCCACTTCCCTTGGATGAATCCACAGACCCACGAGGGGGGTGATGGTCCTCTGCCACCTGGGAACTGCAGTTTCTTCTGCCATTACCAACCCCACTGTCATTCCATTGCTGTAGGAGAACGCTACCAGCCCCTGTATTATTCTCCAAGAATTTTCTGGGGCCTGCCTCATCCCACTGCAGCGCTGCCTGGGAAAGCAGGAGGCTTCTCAAACTTGCACATACATCACAGCACCTGGAGGATTTGTCAACCACAGATTGTTGGTCCCACCCCCAATTTTCAATTCAGTACTTCTGGAGAGGCTTAAAATTTGCATTTCTTACAAGTGCCCGGGTAAGGCTGATGATGCTGATCCAGGGACCACACTTTGAGAACCACTAGCCTGGTTGGGGACAAGCACAGGGTTTGAAGCTAACCCTGCACAGAGTTGGACCCTCACTGCCACCTGTGTTTACGTGACTTCAAGCAAATTACTCGATCTTTCTAAAAAGCATCACTTTCTTCCTGTGTACAATAAGGAAAATACGGGTGATCTCGTGGGAGTGTTAGAAGGACAAGATGGGGTAATACATGCAAAGCCCTTCGAACAGTCTGACACAGAGTAAGCGCTCAGTGCATGATAAATGGAAGCTACTTCATGCAGCTGATTAGGGATTTCTCAAGCAAGGGCTCTGGGCCCCTGAAGTCATCCATCTCAGCGTGGAAGTCTGCATTTTAACAAGGTCTGCAGGGGCAGGGGAGCTTTCGAGGCTTGGAAGTTGAAGACCTTTTTCCTCGGAGGTAGCAGGAACATGACTCCAGTCCAAGCTGCATACCCTCTGGTGGCCCACACAGCACAGTCTCCGTGGCCTCTTTGTGCCTCCGGGGAGAGAGCGCCATTTGCATTTCTCCTGACATTGGACATTTGAAGCATCGTCTCCTCAGCCTTCAGCCCTTCTTCTTTTCATGTTTTATTCTTTGTCTGCATCCTTCAAGCAGCTGTGGATTTGCTGGGCCGCCGCCACTGCTGCAGACTAATGGAGAGAGTCAACAAAAACAGTGGTGTGTGATGCACTAGCAGAAAACTCCCACTCTTTTTTTTTTTTTTTTAAGGTTTTATTTATTTATTTGACAGAGAGAGCCAGCCAGCGAGAGAGGGAACAGAAGCAGGGGGAGTGGGAGAGGGAGAAGCAGGCTCCCAGTGGAGGAGCCCGATGTGGGGCTCGATCCCAGAACGCTGGGATCACGCCCCAAGCAAAAGGCAGACGCTCAACGACTGAGCCACCCAGGCGCCCCAGAAAACTCCCACTCTTAAACTGCAAAAAATAGAAGTAGGAACAACAATCAACCTGGAGAGGGTACCAGCAATGACCAAAGAAGAAGAAGAAGAAGAAGAAGAAGAAGAAGAAGAAGAAGAGGAGGAGGAGGAGGAGGAGGAGGAGGAAAGCATATTGCCTATTAAGAAATCCTACAGCCCTAGGAAATTTCTTTCTGTCCACAAATTCAAGCCCATCTGTAAGAGCCAATAATATGTTGGAACTGTCCTTTGCCATCAGTCGCAGTTTCAGTTTAGTTGAACCCAGCATGTTTAGATTGATGATGACCTAGGATCAAAGCATTTTTAATTTTCTAAGACAATACAAGCTCCTTTACGAATTTTCAGCCTATTGTAGATTTTCAAAACCCTGGCTCGACAACTCCCACACTTTCATGTAATAATCATTTATGAAGCCAGTTAAGAAGGCCAACTCCCAGCTCCCTGGACCACTCAAAACTCTAATCCCACAGGTTGCTGGTATTTGCATTTTAACAAACATCCTGAGAACTCTGATGTGCATGCACCCCAGAGACCCCCAATCTGAGAAAGGCCACCCTTTGCAATGTCTGTTCTATTTTTTCCCATCACATTGCTCTTTCCTGCATCTGCCCCAGGTTTCTGGAGATCAATTCAATTTCTCCTCTTTCTCCCCAGCACTGTCTTCTTCATTTCCATTTCTGGAAATCCAATCAGCCCACCAATTCACAAGTTATATTTTGAGAGTTACATTAACTATTTATCCACTGAAATTCAGAAATAAGTTGGTAGGGAAAAAAACTTAAATGTTCTTTCCCTTCTCATTGCCAGAAGTTATGTATCTCTTAACAGAAACTGAGCGGCAAAGACAAAAAGGTCTTGTAGGAGGAATAAACTTGGAAACAAATCATTTCACCTTCTGGACACCAATTCCTCATCAGTGACTTAATAATTGGCACCGCCTGGGGGGTACTTGGGTGTCTCCGTCAGTTAAGCTTCCAAATCTTGATTTCCGCTCAAGTCATGATCTCAGGGCTGTGGAATTGAGCCCCACATCAGACTGAGTGCTCAGTGAGGAGTCTGCTTGGGATTCTCTCTCTCCCTCTGGCTCTGCCCTTCCCGCAATGTACGTTCACTCTCTCTCTTTCTCTAAAATAAATAAATAAACCTTTTTAAAAAATAAATAATTGGCACCATTTGGTACAGTTGCCACTAGCCACATGTGGCTAGTGGGCACCAGAAATGTGGCCAGTCCAGAGTGATATGTGTTTTAAGTGTAGAATACACACTACATTTTGAAGATTTTGTGCAAAAAAAAAAAAAAATTGTTAAAAAAAGACTTCTAAATATCTTGTTAATTTTTTATATTGGTTACATATTGAAATTATAGTATTTTAAGATATGGGTTAAAATATATTTATATTCTTGAATTAATTTCACATGCTTTTTTTTTCCTTTTTGTAAAATATGGCTACTAGAAAATTTTAAATTATGTATGTGGCTCACGTTATATTTCTATTAGACAGTGCTGACCTAAAACTATCCAGTATGATAGCCACTAGTCACATGTGGCTATTTAAATCATTTACATTTAAATTAAATCAAAAACTCAGGTCATCAGTCACACTGGCCACATTTAGCTAGAGGCTCCCATATTTGGTGATGCAGATATGGAACATTTCCATCTTTGCAGAACATCATTAGACATCACTGACATAGTAGTTTCTATATTGCTCTAATTTTTTTAACGGTCTATCCTGAATGCAAGTATGTGAATGTATATTTGAAACTTCACTCTCCAGCCCAAGCTATAACCTCAAGTACCTTCTCTTTTCCTGAAATCTTGGGTTATGCTGGTGTCATGGTTCTGAAGGGCCCTTTGTTGGGGACCCAAATTCAAACAAGCCATCACTCTCGGCCCCTTCTCAGGTCGATCACCTGGAGCCTCCTCTCTTAATCCAAGACAACTGTGTTAGTTTCCTACTGCTGTTGTAACAAACGACCACAAATTTAGTAACTTGTAACAAGTTTATTCTCTTGTAGTTTGGGATGTCAGAAGTCTAAAATCAAAGTGTCAGTAGGACTGTGTTCCTTCTAGAAGCTTCAGGGGAGAATCCATTTCCTTGACTTTTTCAGTTTCTAGAAGCATTTGTTGGCTTGAAACCAGTTTGTAATCTCACTGAACTCACCCAGATAATCCAGGTTAATCTCCCCATCTCAAACTTTAGCATTATTATATCCACAAAGTCCCTTTTGTCACAGAAGGTAACATACTCATAGGCTCTGGGGATAAGGACACAGACATCTTGAAGGGTGGGCATTTGTAGCCTGCTCAGCTCCCAACTGGAAAATCAATCCATCTTATCTGACCTCCGCGTACCACGTAAAAAGGCCAACTAATTGTGCATAATCCAAGGAAAACCCAAACTCTATATGTTTTCAATGAAAATGCCTTCGCAGAAGTCAACCGTTTGGAGAACTTCACAGACGATACAGTTACTCGTGTTCCTGAGCAGAGATACGAGTTTTTCTGTTAAGGGATTACATCATTGCTCAGAAAAGGTTTGCCTTGTTGGGCCATTATTTTCACCCTGTCTGAGACCCCCTAAAGCTCCCACCTGCCATGGATCCTTCCTACTCACAAGAAAAGCTATTTGGCTGGAAGTCAATTCCACGACCCATGTGTTGGAATCATTCCAGCAGAGAAAGAGGGTGAGATAGCAATGAGTCCTTTATAAAAGTTTATTATTAAGAGGAAGCCAGGATGCAACTAGGGGAAAAAAGAATAGGGGTAACAGGTGCATCTCGGATTCACCAGAGAGGTGAAGGAGTGGGCCCGTGAGCAAGGAAGCCCTTAGAAGATTCTCATTTCATAGTTTTATAAATGATCCATTGCAAGGGCACAGTGAATGCTTTCAAGTTGTAAATAACATTAAGTTTCTCTAGTGGTAAAATGGCCAAAACGAAGATCTCATTAGCCCGTTTGAATGAACCGTGAAAGATATCGAAGTAGTACAGACAAAGCTAACACCTGTAGTAATCCAAACTCTAATCAGATACTTATGAGCTCCAAAGTGCAGTTGTAATTCTGAAAAGGACCACAGCTAGGATGCCCAGAACTGACCAGAGGGGCCAAAAACATGCTGGATATCTCAAGATAGGTTTGGAAATAAAATTGAACATGTTTTAATGACTGAGCTTCCATATGCAACAGCAAAAATTCTCTCAAAAAAAGGATCATCTGATATGCCCAGGAATCCCAAAGCTTCGAATCAGTTTAGAGAATATACCTCATTTATTACAGGTTGCACCACATTGGCCCACAGTGGCCCAATGCTCAGGCACAGTAAGAGTCCATGTGTCTGAACGAAGAACCTAGAATCTGAGAGGCCAGCTGCACACCTCTCCCGCTCCTTCTCTGCTCCCCCTTTCCCATGCCTGCTGGCTCCCTCACAGCCACCCACCCACCCAGCATGGTCTTCACCTCCTCATCCCTCTCTCTCAACTCTTGTCTTCTTCAAAGTGTGAGGTTCTGAGCCTTCTCAAGGACAATCCAGGACATTCATTCTTCTTGCAGAAGTCAGAGAGTAGCTTCGAGGGTGCTCAGATTTAGCTTCTAGACTGGGTGACTCCATCATCACAGTCAGGCCCAAATATATCGGCAGCCAACTTTCTAAGACGGTCACTGGCTCATACGGGGCCTTGGTACAAATTGGGAAAAGGTTCACCTTCTGCCAGGAAGTGTTGGTAGTTTGGGGCTCCCCCGCAAAGCCAGAGACAAGGACTTGGGGGTGGGGAGTTATTAGGAAGCAATGCCAGAAAGCAGGCATGAGCGAGGAACTCGAGGGTTTCGGGGCAGGAGGAAAAGCCAGGAAGGGATAAATGGGCAACTGATTACTGGGAAGGGAACCAGGGCTCTGCCCCACTGGGATCCTGGGGAACTGCAGTGTGCATGTCAGAATTATCCCTCTGAAGGTCGGGAGGTTATGGAATTTATCCCCAGATTCCAGTCCTCCTGGGTTGAGGGCTTGCAGAGGATAACACCCCCGGACTTCCAGCTGTCCTACTCGGGCCACTGCACAGCGGGAAAGTACGGAGGGGTGGCAGGCTCTTGACCTGGGACAAACGTTCAATGCATGGCCGATGCTACCAAGGCTGCCCTTATTTCAAAACCGGCTAACGGATGAGGCCAGGACAGCAGAAGGATCTGTGGGTGGGACCCAGCCCCAGGCTGCGGAGCCTGGCCCCACGGGGCAGGAACTAGATTTGTGCCCCCACCCACCCCCTCGGCCGGCAGTCTGGGCAACTGCACGCAGACGCTCAGGTCGCTTCCGAGGTGGTACGGGCACGCTTACCACACTGAAGTCCTCTGGTGGCCAGCCCTCAGGAAAGACATAAAGAAGGCACGGGCTCTGCAGAATAAAAGGCGAAACGGCCCAGGAGATAGAGAAGCTGACAAAGTCAGACACACCAAATAAATAAATAAATAATAAAAAAATAAAAACTGGGCCCGGGGCCCAGCCTGGAGCTACCTGCCCAGACTGCCTGAAACCCATCCATGGAAACCCAGAAGAAACCTCAAGGCTTTCAGGCCCTCAGGGAGTCTGTCTACAGCCACAATCCCCCTGGAGGCAAGGGGACACTCCTTTGAGTCCCCACCAGGCAAGCTCATTATGAATTTAAACGAGAGCCCTAACCAGCACCTAGCTCATTGCCCTGTGGGCCCAGGAAGCATTTTCTACACCCTGCAGGGTCAGAGACTGAAAAAAGCAGAGCTAAAATCAGGGAGAAGATGAGGAGCCGTGCCCGGGCCTTAGCCATCTGCCAGACTTGGGTGTCTTAAAGGAAATGCCCGGAGGCAGCGAGAGGAGTGAAGATTATATTTAGAGCTCACTAAAATGAAGTCATGCGCTCGCTCACTCTCGCTCTAGAGACAAGGCTCCTGGTCTACTTGGAACACTCTCCCGACTCCGTCTTTGCTGTGGGACCACTGCCCACAGGAGCCCTTGTAAGGGGGCCTCCCCAGCTCCTGAGGTGCCCCCATTCCCTGGAGAGCAGGCTGAAGCCTGTGTCCTCCTAGTTCAGCACATCTCCCCCAAAGATCGCCCTCAACTGGGCCTGGCAGGTAGGAAAAAGATTCAAAGCTGGAGTAAATAAATAAATGATGATTTTTAAAATCTTTGTTCTGAATGTACTAATTGGCCTATTTATGATAAATTGTAACTCTTAAGTATTTTTACAGTGTTGAACACCCTCCTGGTGCTTAAATATTGATGACATTTTTGTAATAAATTTGGAAGACTGGAGGCAATTGCAGTAAGACACTGGGGAGGGCTAGGAAACAGGGAGAATGCCTTGGACAGAACCCACGCATTCGGGACGTGCTTCCAGGGGGCATTCACGCTGCTTGCAGAGGACAAAGGGTTGCAGAGCAGGAGACAGCCCAGAGCCTCACGTCCATCGAATCCAAAACCCTTTGGGACCTTTTATTTCCACAATTTAAAAATCAATTTCCTTTCTGAAAAAGACACTATGTGCCAACCACACAAAGATCTGGGTCAAAAACAAAGCCACTTTACAGAAATGACTTCATGTGTTCAGAACCGGGGAGGTGGATTTCTTTAATCCGCAGCACACCAAAAACTGATAAAGATTTCAAATGGAAGAAAGGAAGGAGTGGGTACAGATATACTGGGGCTCTTTTTATAGTCCTGGAGTGCGAGAATGTTAATTAGAGGAATCTCAGAATCGGGGAGGATCTAAGAACGGAAGGGGCGAGAATTTAATTTTAGGTGTTGTTTCATTAGGTTAAAAAAAAAAAAAAGTTTCATGAGTGACTTGCAGCCGTTCTCGGGAACTTCACAGACCCCCAAAAAGCTCCAACTGAAACTGTAAAGTGTGAGAGAGAGATTTAATGAAAACCTCTCGGCCCAGTACAGAACCTCTTTATTTGAGACACACAATTTGCAAATCTTGGAGCATAAAATGCCCTTCAACAGATGACTGGATTAAGAAGCTGTGGTCCATATATACAATGGAATAGTACTCAGCTATCAGAAAGAACGAGTTCTCAACATTTGCTGCAATGTGGACGGCACTGGAGGAGATAATGCTAAGTGAAATAAGTCAAGCAGAGAAAGTCAATTATCATATGGTTTCTCTCATCTATGGAACATAAGAACTAGGAAGATCGGTAGGGGAAGAAAGGGATAAAGAAAGGGGGGTAATCAGAAGGGGCAATGAAGCATGAGAGACTATGGACTCTGGGAAACAAACTGAGGGCTTCAGAGGGGAAGGGGGTGGGGGAATGGGATAGGCTGGTGATGGGTAGTAAGGAGGGCACATATTGCATGGTGCACTGGGTGTTATATGCAACTAATGAATCATCGAACTTTGCATTAGAAACCAGGGATGTACTGTATGGTGACTAACATAATATAATAAAAAAACATTAAAAAAAATAAAAATAAACTAAAAAAATGAGCATAATAGAATGTTAGATATCATTCTAATGTGATTCTTCAAAGAGCTGTCCTCATCTGTTTTTTAAAACGAATGGCACCAACAGAACTTACTAGCTGTTGCCTCTGCCAAAAGGTTCCAAAACCTGGGCTTGATGTGTTCCTTGGCATCCAAGTGGGTCTTCATGGCATTACCCTTTTTCCCATCCGGTGGATAGTAATGCAGCTAATAACTACTGGCTCTGGCCTTACTGGGGACCCAAGTCCTCTCAGCAAGTTTACGTACAGTTCTCTGGTCCCCCCATGCCCTGCAGGAGAGACATTCTCGTTTCCCTCTTGCAAGTGCAGAAATTGATTTGTAGGATGGACACTCAGCCAGCAAATAGGAGAGCTGGGTCCTAAAGTCAGTTCTGTCTGCTTCCAAGGTCAAGCCGTTTGCACTACGCCACCTTAGGACAATCCGTAGAAGCATAAAGCAGGGGTAAAATGTGTCCAAGGGAACCCGCCCAGACCAGACACGCACAGGCACACTCACTCCCCATTCTTGGACTCTGCTCCTGCGTCCCTTACTTTGATGGCCAGCGTGAGTGATCTTGACTGGTTCATGCCCATAGCACTCACAGTCCTTGCGTTGTGAGCAGCAGAAATCCATTTCTGCCAACAAAAGCAAAGGGATTTTCTGAAAGGCACACGGTACAAAGGCTGCAACACCAGGCAGAAAGCGAACAGCCCTAGATACTGGTGAGTTGAAATAAAACAAACCATCTCTTGCCAGAATAGGTTGGCCCTGGGTCTCTTCTTTGTCTTCCTGCTCAGATTGCTCTGGCTTGGGTCAGAGAATATCCACTGGGGAAGAGAATTTCCTAAAAAAGGAATGGTGTACTGGTAGCTGGGCCACTGCATTGCGTAACTCCAGGGGGCACCACTCACATATTATAACGTGAACGGTATGCCCTCCGGTTGTACTACAAATGAATCCCAGGCAGCCCCCTCTGAACTCTCGGCACTTGTTAGATACACCGCCCACATGCACCACTCATTTCTCCCACGGTTAACTTTCTGCACAGCTAGTCATTGTATCTTTCCCAATTGCACTTGAACATGTCTATTTCTAAAACGACATCACAGGGAGAAGTAGCTTCCAATTAAACTTTTGCTTATATCCACAACCAAATATGTATTTCCTTTCAAAATTAAATGGATCAATGGTGCCTGGGTGGCTCAGTTAAGTGTCTGCCTTCTGCTTAGGTCATGATCCCAGGGTCCTGGGATGAGTCCCACATCGGGCTCCTTTCTCAGAGGGAGCCTGCCTCTCCCTCTGCATCTGCCTACCTCTCCCCCTGCCTCTGCCTGCCTCTCCCCCTGCTTGGGTGCCCTGTCTCTCTCTCTCTGTCAAATAAATAAATAAAAATCTTCCAAAAAAGAATAAATAAATGGATCAGTTCAGTTAGTGCAATGAAACAGGAATGTTGTCCCTCTGGCACCTACCATGTTTGCACATTATCCTTGCAAGGTACAAGAAATTGACCATAGGAAGGAAGGATAGACATGTTTGGGACATGAGCCAACAGAAGCCAAAGGCTATGCTAAGAATGGGTCTCCTGCTAGAAGTTAAGGTTCAGATTGCCTGGAGATGCCTTTTCTAAATGCCCCCCATACCCCTGATATCATTCCATGTGGGCAGCTGCTCATGCACCAGCCATGCCCCTGGCCCAAAGCCCCTTTTCATGGAGAGAGTTTGGACGGTCTCCAAATATTTATTGAGCAGTGGTTAGGCACCAGAAGCTATGTGAGGCAGGAAGTCACTGAGCCATTAAAGGAGCTCAATACTTAATGCCAACAATAAACCAATAAGCATTTATTCAACTCCATCGTCCTCCACCATCCCTCCCACCCTTGTCACCAGATTGACTGTTCTGATGGCTCTCTCCCTAATCCAGTCTCTTGTGTCAGCATGGCCCAGGCCCAGAGATTTCCAGCAGGGAGAGTATCACAATAGCAGGAGCAAGAATGAAGTTGGTTGACAAACCCACATTCTGGCTCTGGATCTGTTCATTCAACCACCTCTGTAACAACCCGATATTGCGCCCTGCTGTGTGTTCGACCTTGCAGTGTCCTGGGACCTGTGCAAAGAAAAAGGCACAGACTACTGAAGGAAGCAGCCTATAAACAAACGATTACAATTCTGGGCAACCAATGCTTCAAATGGTTCGCATAATATTCTTGTCTACCGTTCTGTCTAGCACCTGGCATAACGCTTGGCCCGTATCGGGCAGATGCCCCCTAGTGCAGACTGGTGAGTGAATGTATTAATGCAAACGCTCATTTACTGCTCATCATGGACCAGGTGCTGTGGAAAGAGTTTTACTTTCATTAACTCATGTGATCCTCATGACAACTCTGTGAGGTGAATATTATTATAACCCCCGCCTCATTTTCTGATGAGGAAACGGAGGCGCAGAAAGATCAGGTGACTTGCCCAACTAATAATCAAAAGAGCCCAAAGTCAAGCCCAGCACAGACAATCTGACCCAGAGTCTGTGCTCTTAAACACTATGCTTATCATGTGTGAAGGGCACGGGGCTGGGAGTCACAGAGACGGCAGTCACCATATGAGGAGCTGGGCAAGATTTCAATATTCAATATTGACATGACTGGCCCACCCACCACCATAATGTCCCAGCAGTTTGACCTCCCCTAATGTTTTCCATCATTACACCTCAACCACTGACTCCCACATCAACCCTATGTGTTGTCATCACCAGTAAATGCACCACTTCTGAAATCTCAGTGTCAAGCCTTCTGCCTTCTGGCTTTACCATGTCCTTCTAGACCTCCCTGCATTCTAGGACCCTAATAGCAACGATGGAAACCCCATTCAACTGACTCTACCACTGTTTCTACTCTCAACCCACCCTACCTTCTTTTACTTCCCTACCCTCGTTATATTCCGTGATCTGTTATCATAAGCTGTCCCCAATCTACTCCCAAAAGCCTGGACTTTCTCTCCTCATCATTCTTGCCCAGTAAAACTACCCAACCATCTACCCTCTCCATTCCTTTATCAGAGCTTCTGAACGTTGCCTCATTCTCCTCCCCAGGGCTTACCTCAAATATCATCTCTCTAGAGATGCCTTCCTTGGCCAGCCATCCAATCAAACATGGCGTTTCCTAGTTTGCTATTTTAGCCAATTATTTTTTGAGTGCTTTCCAGACATTGTTATTAGCACTTTACATTGATTAACTCTTTGATTCCTCAGAGCTCAGAAAAGTGGACTCTGTTATTGTCATTATTAAACCCATTCTAAAAAGGGGAACTGAGCCCAAAGAGGTCATGACTATCCAAGATAAAACACTTATCAAAGGCAGTCTCAGGACTTAACCCCACGCACCCTGACTCCAGCCTGGCCTCTTAACCATCACACCATCTGCCTCTCACACAGCCAGCATGTCTTCTTCTGGCACTTTCTACAGTCCAGCTAGTGCCTTGTGTAGTTATTTACATGCTGTCAGGGTTCTACTTAGAATATGAGCAACTGTGTGGACAGAGACCTTCTTTTTCATCACTGGATCCCTACTGCACAGCGAGTGCAGAAAATATGAGCAAATCATTTTTGTTTAATATGATCGAGTAACATTATGCCTGTTTTGTGTATGTTTCAGAGCAGATTTATTTTGCTGGCCCCATCAATAATCCTGGAATTGAAATTCCTGAGGTAAGGTCTTGGTTTTCTGTTTTGCTCTGTTACTTAATTATTGTATTGAGCAGTTTCTTAGAGGAGAGGGAGGTGGAGGAGGGAATTAAATTTAAACATTTTCCATTGGCCATCACTAAGAACACGCTTCTTCAAAAAAGCTGTTACCTCACAGTAGGCACATACAAATGCTTAGACATTGATTTTTGCCATTTTGGTGTGTCACATTTTATGTCCTGATGGACACTCGGGAATCCTCTGAGCAGAGAGCTCCCACGTCCCGGCCGGCAAGATTGCCTGTGTCTTCGGGGATCACATGGGCTAAAGCCGTTGGGGGTGGGCTGTCGGTGAGGCTGGCTGTTTGGAGAAAAGAAGAAACACACATACAACCATGAGGGCTTATAAGCTCCCAGGTTCCGGTCTTGCACTATTACTCATGGCTGCCACCAGGTGAATAAAATGCCCCCACCCTGAGCATTCACTGACGAGGCTCACAGCTAAGAGTAGAGTTTTCCACTAATCCCTTTTTATGCAAAATAATGTGACCTTATTAAATGGCTGAATTCAAACAGTGCTGACGTAAGCAATACATTTTCAATACGCTATTCGTGAGAGAATGTTATGGGACATCATAAAAGGAATCACAAAGATGTAATAACTATATTTTTTGTTTCAACCTCATCCTCTCGGTTTTCCAAAAAACCCATGCATGATTCTGGGAAAGGGTCTCCTTCTGCATCAAGAATTTTTTAAACTTGCATTTTTCATGTGTGGTTTCTTTCTGTCCCACTCTCTGGGTTCCTAAGGTGTAAGCTCTCATGTCTCTAGAACATTCTCTAGTGTTGCTCTTGCAGATGGGAAGTTTCCAGCTTCACCTTCCCCCTCAGGGATTCTCCAGAGTCTTCTCTGCAGACCTTTCAGTAAAATATTAGAGTCTTGCAAACTCCCTTCACTTCTAGGATGTGGGACCAAAATTCTCCCAGGTTGTTTTTTCTTGAAATCTTTGCTATTTGAATTCTTTTTCCTACCTTATTTTCCTTCTGAATCCTTCCATTCCCCCTCCCTTTGGAGATTGACTTAAAATTTGCAAACAATTGATTTTCATCTTGCAACATTGACTTTAAAAAAAAACAAAAACAAAAACAGTGCTCTTTAGGGAGAGCTATGAAATAGAAGGGAAAAGAACTTCTTAAAGACACAGAATCCCTTTAAAAGAAAATCTTGCAGAGATGTAAAAAAAAGCTTTATTGCATTCCCTTAGGATGCTTGGGTGAGTTCAGGACCTGCACTCTTCGACCAGTGTTGGTGCTCAGCAATGTTGCCCAACACGAGGGCAAAGCCAGGCTCAGGTGTCCCCACCGTGGGCATGGTTGCTTAAGCATCCATCGGTCCTCTTCCCCCTCTGAGGTTTGGGCCTAGGAAACAGAAACCTGGCCAGCCCTGACTGCGCCCAGCCTGCTGAAATTGACAGGGGACATAACCCAAGTGGGACACGTGCAACCTGTCACGTATGCAGCAGAGACAGCTGCCGGCCTTAATCTCAACATGAGCTCCCACGCTGGCTGAGGACCAGCTGCAGCCAGCCCGGCTTCCTTGGCTGACAGCCAGCCAGCAAGGCTCAGAGACTTTGCTTCCTAATATGGGGCAGAGACAGTGTGAAGCCTTCTGGTTTAAAAGACCTGCCCCAGATCCCCTCCTCCCACCACATCCCCCAGAGATGGGCTCTGTGCTAATTTCATCCCTGCTGGCTGGAAACTTTTCCATTCGGCAGTCAATCTTCAGTGTCTTGGTGTTACTTTCTCTTTAACACAGCCAGTCCCTTGGCCCCGACTGAAGTCCTGCCTGGAGCCCAGCATCTCTATGACTGCTGTTTTCTGAATTAGAATTTAGAGATCCTTTGGGCTTCCAAAATGTGCGGGCAACACTTGTAAGTGAAGCCTCATCTAAGTGCCAAGGATACGACTATAAATTCCTGACCCACAAATTCAGTGTTCTCCTCAACAGCAGAGAGCCTGCCGCCCTCTGTTTCTTGTCCCTACTCTGCCCCTCCTGTCCTCCTAGCGTGTCCCTCCACCTGCCTGCAGATGAGCTTAATTGCCCAAATTCTCTTGCTTCCTAAACCAGAGCATGCATATCTTATACGTATGTAGGTATGTAGGCATGTATGGAATGTGAGTATGGAATTCACAACCTAGAAACCTTCCTGCAAATACTATGCTTTTTTCTTAGGCTTCTAAGGCAATAGTGAAAAATTCATCTGCTTTTCAATAATTTTGCGGGGTGTGTGCCTGAATGCACAGACACTAAACATAAAGAAGGTGGTGATGAGGGGGACATGAGCAGAAGCACATTTGAACCTCTCTTTACTCATAATGAACTCTCTAACTTTCACGCTGCTTCGGTTAAATTCCTACATTGCTTCTGAAATCACAGCAGCTCGTATTTGAGCAGCCGGCCTCACGGGAGCCTGCGCTGTCACAGATCCTCAAGCTGAACGGCGCCCTAGGGGACACTCGGCGCAACCCTCTCACCTCAGCCGCCGTCCAGGGTACAGCCTGGCTCTGCCGAACGCGGTGTTCATTGTTGGGGAACCCGCTTGCTCCTGGACCTCTGCTAATTGCTAGAAAGTTATTCTTCTCTAACAAAAACTGCCTCTCATGCAATCTCCATCCCGTGGTCTGATTTATTCCTTCCCTCTGGCTTATACAGATTAAACCCCTTTTCTTCTTTGGGTGACAGGCACTTCAAAGATGTGCCAGGAATCTCTTGAGATCTTACCCTCTTGGGCCCTTTGCCCTGCTTAGCGGCACCTCCCACGGCCCAGAACATCTCTCTCCAGACTGGTGAGCCTGAGGACACGTCATTCCACGTGGCCTCTGGGGGCTGGGGCGGGGCTTTGGCGCTGAGCAGACACATGGGTTTTTCTGCAGTTTCACATTCAGCCCAACCATTAACCACAGACAAGAGAGTCCCCTGTGGAGGCTCAAATCCAGAAAGGAACCCTAAAAGGTGGCAATACGTTTTCTCAGAGAACATTCTGGTTTCGTGCAGTTGAATTTTGATCCCCGAGAGGTCTTCTCTGTCTCAGCAAATGACACTTTCTCCTTCCAGTTGCTCAGGTCAGGATCTTTGGCATCACCCTCAACCCCTCTCTTTCTCTGCCACCCACAGAGTTTCCTTGGTAAATCATTATTGGCTCTTCTTTCAAAATCTGTCCAGAATCCAATCTGGATTCTTCTCCTCACCTCTGCCGTCTGCCCCAGCCAGGGAAGTCTCCCACCTGGTCTTAAGTGCTTCCACTCTCTGCCCCTACAGGCTCTGTGGGCAGCCAGGAGGGTCCTATTACCCTGTACATGTGATCAGACTACTCCCCTGGGGAAAACGCTCTCATGACCTGTGTCCCTGTCAGGGTGGAAGCCAGCATCCTCACCATGGCCTGGGAGGCCACCCCTGACTCATGTCCTCTCCCTCCTCCTCTGGTTCTCTCTCCCTGCAGCCCCGTGGGCATCCTTCCTGTTCCTCACTCACAGGGTGCCAGCCCTCGGCACAGCAGGGGTGCCCCCATCTTCTTCAGGCCTTTGCCCAAAGGTCACCCCTGCAGCGGGACCTGCTTAAAACTGCCCACCAGCGCTAACCCAGCCCCACCCTGCCCTGCCCGGCCCAGCACTGCTGTCTCTCCTCTTCCCGGCCTGCGTTCTGTCTCCGGCACCAGCACGTGCCTGGAGCCATAGTGAAGCGTCGGGTACATCGTCTGTCTGTCCCAGGGAGCCCGTAAGCGCCTGGTTGGCCTGGTTCTACTTGATCCCCAGTGTCTTAAACAGTGCTGGCACCTGGGAGGCGCTCGACCCCTCCCAGTGCAACAACGGGCTGCTCTGTGGGTCGCACATCTCATGCTCTGCCTGCGTCCTTCCAGGGGGAATACCAGGTTCTGCTGCAACTGTACAATGAGAACCGTTCCACCGTGGCCTGCGCCAACGCCACTGTCACTCACTCCTGAGCAGCCGAACCTGGCGCGCGCTGTGTCTGCCGGGAGCCGCCAGCGGCTCACGCTGAACCCGTACGAAAAGCCAGTCCACGGACACAGAGAGGCTCACCGGAGGGGCAGGGGCAGATGTAGCCCCAGGACCAGACGTCCTCAGACTCCATGCATGTGCATGCTTCTAAGGCACCTTCTGGCGGTCACGACGCCATCCCGTGGGCCCGTCGTCCTCCGCGTGGCCGGACTCACCTGCTTCCCAGCTCCTCCGGAGCACGTCCCCGGGTACCCAGAATAAAGAAAGCTGGCCCACAGTCGTGCCTCATGGTTTGTTCAAAGGCTCTTAGTTCAGTCGCATGGTTACAGCGTGATTTCTTCCAGACAAAGTGCCAGGTGCTAGCGAAGCATAAGTAGTTCTAAGAGATTGAGAAGGTTGAGTGCCTGGCTGGCATTAGCTGGCAGAATGTGCCCCTTGTCCTCCTCCTTCTCCGAGCAAGCTCTAGGCCCTCTGGCCACAAGGGCTGAGGAGCCAATAAATCCTTACAGAGAGCAATACCCCAATCCCACCTGGCCAAGCCTCATTAGATCACCGTCCCCAGAGCATGGTGGTCCCTGGCCTCAGCACGCCATGGCTCTCATGAATGCATTCATTAATGCTCGATGAGTACCTGCTGAACACTCCGGTCCTGGGCCCTATGCTCAGCACCGAGGCTACTCCAGGGAGCAAAACAGACAGTGCTGAGCTTGCGGTCCCCTGAAAAATTAAAAAGCCACGTCGATCAGTGGGCACGTTCGTTTGCATTCAGAAACACCTCCAACATCCTCCGTAAATGAGCAGGCTGCCGTCTTCTCTCAAAGCCATTGTGGCAGCCTCGTCTTTTTCTGTCCCAGGATGTGCAGAATCGCATGGTGGGCTCCACAGCCCTGACACCAGCCCATGCCCCACTCCCCACTCCTATCCTCCCAGTGTCCACTGGCCCAGCATCTGGCCCTCTTGCTCCTACTGGGGGACTGGTGTCAGGTGATGGGGTTGACTTTATCATTTGCAGGTCTTTGATATCCATAAAAGTGCCACTATGTTAGAGATTAAAAAGGGAAAAATCCAGCATTTAAAAATGTCCATTGCCATTAATTACCATCTGTACATAATTAAGCTACCCAGAATAGCAGGCTGTAAGCGCCTGGCAAATTAAAACTTTAAAACCAGCATCAGAGGTTTTTTGGGTTATGGAGAAACAAAATTATGGCAGTGTCCTCACTTATACCCATTAATGCTCAAGAAAGAAGACATACTGTGGTTATGCCCGGCGAGGGAGCAGACCTCTGAACACACATGGGAGCGATCCTGTTAGACACACACACAGCAGACTGAACTTCTGATCCTTTGCCAGTCCCTCTAGTGAGACACTCCCCTGCTCTCTTCCTGGTAAGCGTTCTCACGTGCGGAGGGAAGGTTGCGGGGAGGTTCTGAGTACTCACGTGTTCCAAAGCACAGGCCAGTGGCCACAGCCATGCAGAGGCAAGGACAAGGAATCAGCAACAAGCTCACTTTTCATTTTTCTGCCATTCATCTGTTCCCTTTCCCCTTCCTGTTCTTTGTCATCTTCTTACAATTCATTGACAATATGTGTACGTGTGTGTGAGCGTGCATGTGTGTGTGTGAGAGAGAGAGAGAGAGAGAGAGGTTCAGACCTATGGGTTTGGGTTAAAAATGGATTTCCATGTACAGGGCTGGCCCCAGCCATGACGGAGTCCACGCGAATACACAGCAGCCATACTCAACGATTGGGATGAGAGGAAAAGAATGCGTTTCTCTGCCCCAAGATGTTTGTACTTAGCGTCCCGTCGTGGGCCTTACATTTCACTATGAGTTCCACTCCTGCAAGTTGAGAAAGCTTTTCACTGGCTCCGCCTTGGTAGGAGAACAGCTGGAATTATTATCGCTACTTGACATTCTGGCAGAACACAGGAACGAAGATGAAGTGTGGAACGGCCATCCCAGGAAGCCAGAGGCATTGAGGGGGAGGTGGGCAGCCCCGAGGCAAGGTCTCTGGGGCTGATCGCCCCGGCATGTGCCTGCTTGGCAGGTGAAGTGCGGAGCGTACACTGACAAAGAACTGAAGTGATGCCTCATTTTCCCATAAGCAGAGTTGCTGCTATTTCAAAATCACTAGAAAACATTCTAAACATTTCTCCTCAATAAACTTCCCTGGAAAAAAACAAACAAACAAAAAAGAACTCAGTTTGATTCAAGATGATGCTATGTTCCCAAAAAACTCTTGTGGAAATCGGACAGCTCCCATCATCTGGGCGTCCACAGGCCCCTCGCTATATTTTAGGGGAAACTCTCTGTATCTACAAATACAGTTAACCCTTGAACAACACGGACATTAGGCGCACCAAGCCCTCATGCAATTGAAAATCTATGTATAACTTCCGACTCCAAAAACTTAACCAAGAGCCTGCTGTTGACCAGAAGCATTACCGATCACATAGTCAGTTAACACATATTTTGTATGTTCTATATATTAAATATTGAATTCTTACAATAAAGTAAGCTAGAGAAAAAAATGTTAAGAAAATGTAAGGAAGAGAAAATATATTCAGAATGCTTCACTATGTTGAAAAAAATCAGCATATAAGCGGACTCTCACAGTTCAAACCCATGTTGTTCGACAGTCAAGTGTGTGTGTGTGTGTGTGTGTGTGTGTGTGTGTGTGTGTTTGGTGGGAGGAAATGCCAGTGCCCAAGACTAGGGCCCAGGCAGAAAGCTGAAGATCCATTTGGGCAGTGTGGTCACATCACTTAGAATGTTTGGGCATAAGGAACAGACACTCAACTCAGTCTGCTTACACGTACAGGGACCTCGTTGGCCCCTGTGACTGCTGAGCCCCCACGTGTCTCTGGCGTCAGCCTTGGTTTGCTGAAGAGGTTCACACTTGCCATCAGTGTTCACCTCTATTTCTCCATGGTTCTTTCACCTCTGGCCTCCGTGAATACTGGTTTCACCCTCGGACAGTCTTTCCTATAAGAGCAAATAGTTTCACACTTGTCCAATGTACAAAGGGAGAGAGACAGCTCTCTCCGGAAGCCCTGCTATCATTCTGAGTGCTGGGTCATGCGACCCCACCCGGTGCTAGATTGGAGTTAGTCCCACGGGAGCCACCTTTGTCCCTAAGTGGAAACTGGGGGAGCTGGAAAGGGGGGAAGGGAGAAAAGGGGGAAAGATGCTGGGTAGTTGGGAGCATGTCTGGAGTTAGACAGGCGAGCACTGCCGTTCTAACTCTCCCCTACCTGCTAACGGAGTGAGTGACTTAATGCTCTAACCTTGGCTGGCTCACCCGCAAGTGTCAGCAATAACACCCACCTTATGGAAGTACTGCGAATTAAAGGAGAGAATGCATGGCAAGCACTTAGAACAGTGCCTAGCCCGTAACTCAATAAAAGTGAGTTTTTCTGCTAAGGTGGTGCCTAGTCCCTCTGGGCTGCTAGGAATACCGTCGCCTGAGTGCTGTATAAACAACAGACATTTATTTGTCACAGTTTTGGAGGTAGGAAGTCCAAGCTCAAGGCTGCTGGCAGGTTCAATGTGTGATGAGACTCTGCTTCCTGGTTTATAGGAGCTGTGTTCTCCTCGCACGTGGAGGAAGTGCAAGGTAGCTCTCTGGGACCTTTGTCATAGGGGCACTAATTGCATCTGTGAAGGCTCCACACTCATGACCCAATGACCTCCCAAAGGCCCCACCTCCAAATACCATCACACTGGGAGTTAAGATTTCAACATGTGACTTTGGAAGGACACAAACCATTCTGTCCATAGGAGGTAGGTATTCACCTTGCAGCCAAAACGCTGTTCCCTAATTTGCCTCTCCTGTCCCTTCTACTCTATTGAGGCAAAGGGTCTTTGAGCCCTGCCTTCGCCCATAAGCCCGCATTCCTTTTTAAGTGCTGAAGGGGTCCCTTGGCACCTTGATTTCTTTCTTAGAAGAAGGGGCATGCTCGCTGAGCTGCTTGCTGAAACGCTGAACTCTGAAGAGAATATAAGAGAAACATTCAGGTACAAGTTTCCGCTCAAACAGAAACATTAAATTAACCAGGCCAAACAGTCCCGAGGAAAGAAAATGTGTGTCATCGTTAATTAAGCTTGTTTCTTGTAAAAGAAAAAAAAAAAGGCAAAGAGATACACATGCATAACGGAAGAACTAAATGTAACATCTGCACATTTAACAATTACATCTGCCTTCAGCCAAGATAACCCAAAATAGCTGGTGAGAGAAGGAAAAGGGCCACATCCTGATTTTAACCCGGATTTGTTAGGCAGGGGGTTTATCATCTCAGCGGTTCAGTTTCAGATTTGAATCAGCTCCATTTTTCTCGGTCAGCAACACGAGTTCCTCTGTCTAATTTCCTGCTCATTTTCTCTGGCGAGCGGGGTTCTAGGGGAATTGGGAAGGCGCTGTTTCCCCTCCAGCGGGTACACAGCTCCAGTGGCTCCACTTGGAACTGAAGACTTCGGCTGCCTTTACAAGCACCGGCCCTGAACTTTATTTTTGCCTCTCTCGATCCCCTCATCCAGCTTTCCTTTCCAATGTATGACAAAACTAAATCCTTTCCTCCTGCGGAAAAGAATGTATGCATTGATGTTATTTCAGCTGAAAACAATGATTTCTCTCCACCCCCTCCCCAGCTGATATTTTTGCGGATTCCCTGAAACCCAAGCAAGATCTGGAAAGAGAAAACATCCATGCCGTGGAAGGCTGTACCCTTCGGTGGTGGTTTCCCCTCCTCTTCTTCTATTCAGGGATGGTGGAAGAAAATTTGAGAAGGGGCTAAGAGACTATTACTGAAATGATTCAAGGATAGGATCAGGTTTCCACATAAAGATAAACTATAACTGATTAAAGTGCATGGGTGTAGGAAGACAATGTCTGGGGAGTCAGAATAATGACGTCAGTATGACAATAATAATATAGTTGTTTGGAAGCTAACAATTATCTAAGCATTTGCTACGTGCCATGCATCGACATATACACAGGTGCTCTCCCTGTCTCAATCACAGCCCACAGGTGCATGATGGGGCCACCCAAACCATAGAAGAGAAAGCTAGTGTGACAGAAGGGAGGTAACTGGCCCTCGGCTTATGAGCTCCGCGGGCTGGGATTCCAGTCAGTCTGACTCCAAACCCCGGCACTTGTTGCTTGATGCTGCCCCTGGTTGTTTGGTTGGAGGTCACACGATAGGGAGCACTTTATGGGTTTAGTTGTGGGGTTGCAGAATTTGTCAAGTCAAGCAGCAAACAGGCTGCAGACAAAGGTGGGTTAATAAAGGAGTTCAATGAATTTGTTGATGAGAGCATAGGAGAAAAGAAAAGAACATATAAACACCATGAATGTTTAAGGCATATAGTGAACTACTGAGTTCCACGATTTGGAAGAACTCCACTCTGCTCTTCAGCAAGAACCAAAACCAAATAAACAAACAAATAAATAAATAAAAATTTCTTGGTCATTCACTTTCAACCTTATCTGGATAAATTGGATGAATAGTCCAGGATAGCCTGGCTTTTTCACTTTCTCTATTCCTTCCTTCCTTCCTTCCTTCCTTCCTTCCTTCCTTCCTTCCTTCCTTCTTTTCTTCTATCAGTAAATATTTATCCAGCACCAACTACTGACCACTGTATTAAGCACAGTATGTAAAATACTGATGTGTTTATGTATGTATGTAAAAATGAATAATACATCATTCCTATCTACCATCAGCTTACATTTTAAGAAAAGGAAAGAAAGAAGGTATCAAAATCTTCTATGATGGGTAGCCCATGGTAGGTAACTGGAGAGAGGAGCGAAACACTGTGGCTTCACGGGGAGAATGTATGTGTTGGCTTTGAGGTAGAAGGAGCCGTGAGCTGGCCCTCGCAGGATGGATGGGATCAGAGACCTGGTGCCCATGAAGGAAGCAGGCTGAGCTCTGGTTCTCTGGCTATCAACCTGGTGTTTGATTCCTAAGGGCTGAGACATACTGTATTTCTGCAGTCATTAGGCAATGAGTTCAATTTTAGATGAATTAAGGTATCTAATAAAAGAGAATTTCACCCGAGCATAGGCTTTTCTATTAAGGCTTAGTTGTGACCCCTGAAAATCAATGCATCAGCAAGCATTTATTGAAACTTACTGTGGACCCAGATCCCAGCCTGAGCCCATCTCCCTGACAAAGGGTCCCCTTGTCACCCTCCTGAGGAACTCTTTTCCATCCATTCCCACCTGGCAAGAAATTATTCTCTTTACCAAGTGTGCCCTCACCCTTTTCATGTTTGACTCATTGTCCGAGTCCCCCTCAGTGGTGAAAAGTATGGGACTGACCCAGGACGTGAGGGTTCTGTGCAGTGTTCCTGCGGATGGGATAGACGAAGGAAGGAGAGAGAGGCGGTGCCTCTGAACAAGGAGGCAGCATGGAAACCTGAACAAACTCAGAGAGAAGGGGACCAGAGACTGGAGAGGCAGGGGGTGGGGAGTGGGGAGCGGCTGTTTTGAGCGTGATGACTAGTAGGTGGTAATCTGCGGCAGACATAGTGCCTGCAGGAGACAGGAGGCCCGGACAGGCAGAGCCCAAAGCCACCTGGCTCTGTGCCCCGCAGCTTTCTTCCCACATTTGCTTTCCAGAACCCACGTAGTCATACTCATGCTCCACCATGTTCACCACAGCCAAGATCATGTTCTTTGTAACTTCTCCTCCCGTTTCCATCCCTTTGGACCTCTGTAACACAAATATCATAGAAAAGGAGCTTCGAAACTACAGAAATGTATTGCTCACGGTTCTGGAGGCTGGGAATTCCAAGATCAAGGTGCCAGCACATTCAGTGTCTGGTGAGAACATGCTTCCTGGATCACTGACAACTGTCTCCCTGCTGTGTCCTCACATGGTAGGAGGGGCCAGGGCACTCTCTGGGGTCGTTTTTATAGGGGCAATAATCCCATTCATGAGGGCTCCACTCTCATGAGACTAGTTACCTCTCAAATGCTCATCTCCAAATACCATCACCCTGGGGGCAGGTTTCAACATGAATTTGGGGGAGACACAGACACTCAGGCCATAGCACATCTTTTCTTTTCTTTTCTCACCTCATTTTTGGTAATGAAATTGAAGTAATTGAAAGACAGCTTGACACAGAAACTCCTCCTACTAATGCTTAGTTATCCCAACCACGTAGAAGAAAGGATAATTATATAATGTGATAGAGGTGCTAAATATCACTATGATAGTGATCACATTGCAATATATAAATGCATCAAATTAACATATTGTACACCTTAAATTTATACCATGTTAATATATTCAGGAAGAAAGGTGAAAGAAAGGAAGAAAGATGAAAGAAAGAAAGGAAGGAAGAAAGATGAAAGGAAGGAAGGAAGGAAGGAAGGAAGGAAGGAAGGAAGGAAGGAAGGAGAAAGAAAGAAAGAAAGAAAGAAAGAAAGAAAGAAAGAAAGAAAGAAAGAAAGAAAGAAAGAAAGAAAGAAACTCCCCTATTGGTCACCTGGTGTCAAGGCCAACCTGGCCTACATCTGTAGTTGTTCACAATGACTCTTTCGACCAACCTAGTGGCAAATGTCACATCTAGAGTCATTGAGAAGAGAATGGTGCATATCACGCCTGCCTTGTTCCCTGGCCATTTTTCACAGCCGTATTGGATTTGCCCACAGTTACCTCCTGAGGTAACAAACAATTCATTTGTATTTATTGGATATTCTTTTTCCATCACAATCATTTCCTGAGGGCTGTCTATCTGCAGTTATTTGTTTTGTTAAATTCTTTAATTGGATTTCGTTATCCGATATTTTATGTGTTTTGATTTCAATATTTCACAGCTATGTTCAGGGCACCCAGAATGTTGGAATTGGAAAGAAGCCACTAAAATCATTTACTGAGAGCCGGGTCACACCTGTTCTTGCTCTCGGGGAGCTTATTCCCAGAGGCCTTTCAAGGCTGGGAAAGGAGAAAATAAAGAAACAAACAAACATTTTTAAAAAAGTAATTCAAAAAATCAGCACAACTTCGGGAAGAAACCAATTGTTGCCTTACCAAAGGACACCATGTCATCTCTTCTGGATATTTTCAGGGTGGAAGTGATGGTGTTGGCATCATGTTGCAGCCAAGCTCCTGAGGGTAAAGACAGAGAAAAAAGGAGGGCCTGGCATCTCATCTCCCCATCCAGCCCCTTGGATTTGTGGCAAAGCCTTGAGGAGAGAGAAGCTGAGCCAGAGGCTGGCTTTCTAAGGGATTCAGGACACCCATGGCATTTTGTAGGGCCCAGTGACCTTATGGCACATGGGCAAGTGGGTAGAACACAGCATGGCTTGCTTCATAAACCTGGAAGGACCCAGCACAAAGTGGGGAAGAGGGAACCAGGCTTGGGCACGGGTGCCATGCTGCCCCAGAGCACATCACAGTAGCTTTAAGAGCTTGGACAATAGTGCCAGAGGAGAGTGGTAAAGAATAGAATAAGAAAGAGCTGCTCTTGAGCTGACCAGAGGCACCCAGAGGTAACCAGACTCAGGTAAGAGGAGAGTCTGGAGAGGTTCTGTAATATGCAGGTGGAATGCTAAGTCACTGAAGTTTAATTAAGTGTTGTTTGCTAGTGTCTTCATATGAATCCACAGATGGACACGAGAAATTCCAATTTTACTGGTGGGCAGGATTTCCCTTCCCCAGAACCACATGGGATCAGGGAATCCCATTTCCTCACCATGTGATTCCACCCCAGCTCCTGCTGTTTCCCCACTGACATCTGGAACTCCATTTGGACCTACTTGTAACCTTTGTACAATGCCCATACCATTGTTTTTCCCCTCTGCTGGAAGACAGACAGGTGCATTGTTCCTATTGTGAGTAGAGTTCCTTCTTCACCATCCTCCTGACAATAACATCAAAACCTATTGTCTGTTTATATTCTGGCCTGGAGCACAGCCCTCAACCCCCACGGCAACCATTTACGTTACCCTCCAAGAAAATATGTCACAGGGTCTGGAGAAGAAGAAACTCCAAAGTCAGGGAAATTCACAATGTATACAGTTATGTGTATGACAAGAATGAACTTTGTAGTGAACATTGTCCTAAGTGCACAGATAACATTTATAACTTACATTAGTCAACTGCTTAGAGTTTATTATGTCCCTTCCTCTCTAGACTCCACAAAAATCAGATATGGTCTCAATGTCAGGGGCATGAGCCAGAAGCCATCTAGTAAAGATTCAGACTAGCAAGATAGCCCAGAGGTGGTCATTAAACTAATGAGAAGAAGACAGAATTGCTGTGGATCCAGTCTCTAACTGTGTAACAAGGACTCCTTGGGCAACTTTCCAGCATTTAGAATAGGCTCTGTTTCAAAGGAACAGATGCCTTGTCATGTAGCAAGATCAAATGCCATGCTTGGGACTACCATTGGGATTGACAACATCTGTTGTATGTGATTATAAAAAATTATATATGATTATAAAAAGGTGCCCGCTCTGGTGAAACCAGAGTTAGTGTCATATGACTTGGCAAGAAGATGATACCTCTGTGCAAACAAAGGAATGCTTGTCTGTTGGCCAGACATAGGCCTATGCCCAGATACATGGCTTGGTTAGTGGGCACACACTGGTTTTCAGTCCTCTGTCTCCTTTTACGCAGCCCACAACCTCTACAACCTTACCAGTGGCCCAAGCCAAGCTTTGGAATCTTGTTGCACTACATGGCACGTGTTGAAGAAAGAGAACTAAATAAAGGGAATATTCTGCCTCACAGAGACATCGGTCTCTTCCTATTGATTTATGGTCCCTGATCGCATCATCAGTCCACCCCACTCCAGCACCCACTCACCGCTACCAATAACCAAACTTAATAAGGAGCCACTCCAGCTGAAAATTATGCTGGAGGCAAAATTGCTAAATGAAACAAACACTTAGGCTTCCCTCTAATCTTGCTTATCCCTGCCATTTTTCCTATCAACTTGGAACTGAGCCTGCTCCGTTAGAAAAACAAAAAAGTTGTTAACATCCTTGTTCCATGACAGCCTTGGCCTGATCCAAAGTGCTACTACTTCATCGTTCTGGGGATATCACTCCCTCCAAGTTTTCCATCACTGATGCCCAGGCCGGGTTCAAGGGGCTCCTCTAGCACCTTGACCATTCTAACCACATTCTTCTGTAATTACTTCTTTGCTTTCTGTTTGCCCTATTGAGGTATAAGCAATCTGAGAGCAGAAACAAGGACTCATTCACCTTTACTTGGCTTAAAATATTCGTGGAATGAATGGCCTAAGGAAGAAAAAAAAATGTTGATTGTGCACTGTATTAGTTTGTGAGGCCTGCTGTAACAAAAGTTCCACCAACCGGCTTAGAACAACAGTAATGTCTTGTCTCACAGTCCTGGAGGCCAGAAGTCCAAGATCAAAGTATTGCCAAGGCCATGCTCCCTCTGAAGGTGCTAGGGAAGAGCCATTCTGTGCTTCTCCTAGCTTCTGGTAGCCCCAGGCGTTCTTCGGCTTATAGATGCATCACTTCAATCCTCTGCCTTCACAAGGTCCTCTCCCTGTGCACCTTTCCATCATCTTGCCTTTGTATGTGTCTGTCTCTATATCTGCATTTCCCCTTTTATAAGGACACCAACCATATTGGATTCAGGCCCACTCTAATGATCTCATTTTAGTTTAATTACCTCTGTAAACATCCTATTTCCAAATAAGGTCCTATTCTAAGGTCCTGGAGGTTAGGACTTCAACACGTCATTGGGGAGGATACAATTCAATCTGTAACGTGTCCCCATTATTTAGCCGACATTTCCATGTGGGTAATTTTACTTAATCTTCATAGAAATCCCATGCAGTAGGTAGTAGAGTTCCCATTATTCATAATATTGCAAACTGAGACTCTAGGGAGAGCACAGGGTAGCAATTAGTGAAGCCACGTTTAGTACCCCCGTGTATGTAGCTTCGACACCAGAGTGTCATGGTGGAGACGAGCATGGACTTGAGGTACAGACGGACCTCAGTTGAAGTTCTGCCCCTGCTACTTCTGGGCCATGTGGCCTCCATCCCCTCACCTGTTAAATAGAGATGGTGACAGAACCACAGTGTTTGTGTCATTTGGTACAAATAAAATGATTACCGTATAGTGCCTAGTACAGAGACCGACAAAAATTAGCTAATATCACGTCATGATATTACTCTACCTACATCTTCCTGAGAAGCAGCCTCAGAGACAGCACCAGATTTCAGTTAGAAATGAGGCCCGAGTCTCCGGTTCATCCTTGGAGGGTGGAACTTTTCTAGCAAAGTCCACCTATCCTTGTATTCATGAAGAAGCCACGAGTTTCCTTTCCAGCATCCCCCTTCTCCATCTCTGATATGATATTCTGAGCAAAACAGGAATGTCCAGGAGCAGCAGCCCAACCCAGACATCCTACCCTCTGACATAGTATTCCACCACTACTAGCTCACTAATCTGTCCCTTCGCTATCTTTGTCCCTATTGTTACCACTTCACAATGACATGTAACAATGGGATACGTTAAGCAACCACAAACCACAGAGACCCTTCTAGAGATGTTCAGTCAATGGAAACCTAAGGCAGGAGGAAAGCTACATCTCGAGTCCTTAAAAATCTCCAACAAAACCAAACCCACAATTTCCGGAAAGTTCTTTTTTATTTATTTATTTATTTATTTATTTATTTATTTATTTATTTAAGTTTAGAGAGAGACAGAGAGGCGTGGAGCCTGATGTGGGGCTCAATCTCACAACCCTGAGATCATGACCTGAGCCGAAATCAAGAATCAGTCCTTAACCAGCTGAGCCACCCAGGCACCCTTGGAAGGTTCTTTCAATAACTAGCCACCTAACAGTCCTAAAGTCTGCATCTTACCCAAACCCCATTCCTTCTTTCCTTTGTGCTTAAGGTAGTCTAAATTTGAAAGCATGGTCCCATTGCAAACAGATCAGGGTTGAGAACCAGCGACATTACTTCCCGGTTATGTGACCATGGGTGAGCTACTTAATTTTTTTCGGTCTCCCCTTCTATAAAATGGGTTAAGTTTCTGCTTCACAGATTCACACATGTGTGGAACATGTAACATGTAGGGCTTATTAGTCACTTGATACATATTTTCTCTTCCCTTCCCTTCTTTCTTTGAGCCCTTTGTAGCCCCTCATGTGCAAACACATATTTACATATTTATATAGAACATTAGAAGAATTCTACATACAGACAGCGAGATAATATGGACTCTGAATCCACTGATGCAACTCGTATCTTAAAATACAAAGGTTTGCTTGGTGAAAAAATTCTGGAGATGGACAGTGGTGATGGTTCTACAGCAAACTGAATGTACTTAATGCCACTGAAAACTTAAAAATGACTAAAAGTGCATGCTATGTTACGTATAATTTTCCCAAATTTTTTAAATTTGAAAATAATTATTCATTCTGAGTCTATTTTCCTTAGTGGGCAAGAAAAAGAGAGTGGAGCCATAAATATTTAATATTTGACATGGTCTCCCCATTAATCTAACACTTTTCATGAAGGGTTCACTATTGCATAAATCTTTTCAGATTTCTTTGATCCTGAAATTTTGGCAGACGTTAGCGTTATAATAAAAACGTGTTCAAAGGCATTGTTTAAATTTTTTCTCGAGATGCTTTGTTCTTTGTTAAGGGTAGCAGTCCCTTTAACTGAAGCCGGAACGGGTTCAAACTCTGGTAATGGGACAGGAAAATATCTCTTATCAGAGAAACGCAGAGACGGAAGATCCTGGCCTCTTGAACTTTGTATTCCTAAGATGAGTCCCCAGCCCCCACCCATTCTCCCTCTGTCTCTCTTTCTCTTTTTCCAAAGGAAAGAAAAGAAAGAAGGAAGGTCTCCGGTTGTTGAAAGGCAGGCAAACGAATGTGTTCAAATATCCCAGAAAGATTGAAAAAGGGAAAGCACTTCACTGAGAATCAGCGGCCTTGAGCACGTTGACTTTGGACTTACCTGAAATGGTTTTTTCAGTCCTTATTATGGGCTTGCTTTTAAGAGCACTGTGCTAGACACTTTGTTACAAATTAGATGATTTAAAAGTCACCACTACCCTGAGAACTAATACTATCCCCCTTTGAAAGACTTCTTAAATGAAGTTCAAAGAGGTTAAAATCAATTATCCAATTATCACGATTGAAACTGGTGCCTGAAAAAAAAAAAAAAAAGAAAAGAAACTGGTGCCTGGTCAGTAATTTAAGTAGAGCTATTCCTGGCAGAACTACATTTTTTTTTAAAGATTTTTATTTATTTATTTGACACGGAGAGAGAACACAAGCAGGAGGAGTGGTAGGCAGAGGGAGAGGGAGAAGCAGGAGCCCCATGCAGGACTTGATCCCAGGACCCTGGAATCATGACCTGAGCAGAAGGCAGACGCTTAACCAACTGAGCCACCCAGGCACCCCAGCAGAACTACATTTTTGATAAAGTGTGGAGACCAGGCATACTGAGTGGGGCATGGTGTCAGCCTCCAACCAGGGCCTTTGTCCAAGCTCTTGAAGCTATGTGAAGGACTGTGAACACGGGACCGTACAGTCCCCACCTGTGTTAGTCTCTGTGCCACTGCTGTGCTGAATCACCACAAACTTAGTGGTTTGCACAACACAAATGTATTATCTTCCAGTTCTGGAGGTCAGAAGTGTCAGAAGGCCTCCCGGTGTCAAACCAAGGTGAAGACAGAATTGTGCTCCTTCTGCAGGTTCTAGAGAAGAATCTATCATCTTGCTCTTCAGCCACCCACATTCTCTGGTTCACGGTCTTTCCCTCCATCTTCAAAATGTTGTCTCTGTGTCTTTTGTCCAGAGTCACAACTTCCTTGGAGTCTTTCCTGCTTCCCTCAGCCACCTTGGACTCTTGGGATTACATGGGGCCCACCAGGATAATCCAGGATGAGCTCCACATCTCAAGGTCCTTAATCACACCTGCAAAGTCCTTTTTACCGTATTACACAACAGGTCCTGGGGATTAAGACAGAGACATCGTTGGGGGCCTTTATTCTGTCTTCCTCATCAAACCAGAATGAGGGACACACCCAGGTTCCCAAAGGAGGGTCTGACTTCGGAAAGACCCTTTCTATTAGAAAAAAGAAAGAAAGAAAGAAAGAAAGAAAGAAAGAAAGAAAGAAAGAAAGAAAGAAAGAAAGAAAGAAAGAAACCCTTTGCTAAATCAAAATATTCAAACCAAGTGCTACGAAGGAACAGCAAACCCCTACTAATCTTGAATCATTCATAGTTACAGAGAGATAATGGGTTTGTCTGAGCTAGCAGACTCAGTGAAAAAGCATTTGTGCACATTGGAGCAGTTCCTCAAAAAATTAAAAACAGAATTACCACATGATCCAGCAATTTCCTTCCTAGATGTGCATTGAAAAAAAAAATTGAAAGCAGGGACTCAAACGGATATTTGTACACCCATGTTCACAGCAGCATTATTCACAAGAGCCGAAAGGTAGAAAAAACCCAAGTGTCCACTGATGGATCACTGGATGAAAAAATGTGGTCTATGCATACAATGGAATGTTATTCAACCTCAGAAAGAAGGGAATCCTGACACAGGCTATTACACAGATGAACCCTGAAGATATGTGAAGTGAAATAAGCCAGTCACAAAAGGATGAGCATTGCATGATTCCACTCATATGCAGTGCTTAGAGTCATCAAACTCATAGAGACAGAAAGTGGAACGGTCGTTGCCAGGAGCTGGTGGTGAGTGAAATGAAGAGTTAGTGTTTAATGAGTTTCAGTTTCAGGGAAGGTGACGAAGTTCCGGAGATGGACGGTGGTGATGGCGGCACGAGAGTGTGAAGGAACTTAATGCCATTGAATAGGTAGTTAAGGGGATACATTTTATGTTATGTATATTTAATCCCAATTTAAAACAAAGGTCTTTGTGGACTCTTCTAAAGTTCTGATCATTAAAAAATGAAACGGAAATACCAATCAGAGAAGCTTTGATGACGCGTACGGTGTTTTGCTCAATTCTTTGTATTTATCAGCTCTTCTACTCCCCAAGTTTTTATTGACCTAAA
Source organism: Ursus maritimus (assembly GCF_017311325.1). Taxonomy (NCBI): domain Eukaryota; kingdom Metazoa; phylum Chordata; class Mammalia; order Carnivora; family Ursidae; genus Ursus; species Ursus maritimus. The sequence continues at coordinate 18,213,426 of NW_024425564.1, forward strand.
CGGTCAGGCCCAGTCGAGATGGCACAGAAGGGCCAGGCTGTTCCCAGCATGCCGTCCTCTGCCTTGGAGTCCGATCTAGGATGTCCTTTTTTATTTTGTTGTATTCCTGTCTCCCATTTCAGTCAGCTTGTCAGGAGCTCTTTGACGGCTGGCCGCCCCCCAAGTATCTGTTGCCATAGCTTTTCCACACCACCAGCCTGCCTCCCTGAGTCTAGGGCCACACAAGGGGATTCGCCTGCCATTTGTTCTTGCGAAGGGACCACACGGGTATAGACCGTGAAGCTCAACCACTTACATGCACTTCTCTGTACTCTGTTTGTATCTCTGGAAAATTACATTTCTCTGAAACGCTTCCAATTTTCAGCCAGTGCCTTTACTCTTCCCTTCTTGTGGAAAACAGCACAAGTCTCTCTCGAGCAGCTCACCAACCTTGCACATAAGTCAACACGGAGATTCAAGCCCAGGTAACAGAGAAAGTATATGCTTGACAGAGCCCAGGTCTGCCCCCCAAGAGTTCCCAAGGGTCTCAGAGGCCTCCAGGACACAGGCGTGTGGGGTCTCCGGGGAGTAAGAGACGAAAGATGGCGTTTTGAGGCAGGCACATGAAGCATGGCCGCTGATGTGGCCCATCAGCCACAAAGTTCCATACAGAACATGGAGGCCTGCACAGCCCATGGAGGCCCACGTGGAGGAAAAAAATACATTCTGAAGTAGAAACTAGGAGACCCTTAGAGATGTTTTTCAGTCTGTCCATAAAAAGGTAACACATGTAAAGTGCTCAGTGCCAATACGTGACATATACAGAGCAAACGCCCAATAACAAGACCACCACCCGCTATTATTATTACTACGTAACTTGGGACACATTTTGATCCAATCAAAACCGCGTATTGGGCTTAGCGTGTCACTCAAATATAATCTGCCCTAACTAACTGTGTATGGCCTGAGGAAAGACTCAGGGGTCTTTCCTCATGGAGTTTAGAAAAAAAAGAGGAAAGAAGTAGAGAATCAGCATCTGCGTATCTGAAGGATGGGCCCGCGGGAGATTCCCGTGCGTTTGGCAAGTGGAATGAAGCTGTTGTTTTAACTGCAGGACTGTTAAGCAGCCTTCCAGCTGTGATGCGGTTCCTCACAGAGACTCTTCTGCAAAGGTAGTTGTAGGGTGGAATCCTAGAGTCCTTACTTGAAATGGGAGTGGGGTCAGCGTCTGAGTTCCCACTCAGCCACGAACGATGGGCGAACTGCCTAACTTTGAGTATGCGTTTTCACCTGCCCGGGTCTCAGTTGCCCGGACTAAATGATTTCAGCTAACTTTTTGGCCCTAACATCCTATATGTTTGAGCTTTCCAGCCCACTGGCAGTGTCATTTTCCAAGGTAACTAAATAAACTCGGTATTCTTTATCAATTCACCTCTCCTGAGTTTAAAATGAGCCACTTCCTCTGGTCCTGGTTATTCCAGGGATAAATGATAAAAATTTAGTTTCTGGACTTACCAGCCTGACAGCAAAGGCCCACATCATGGAGAGGCATCCAAGATGTGGTCTTTCTGTCTTCAAATCCCTCAACTGTAATATGCTCCAGCCTCTTTTCCATCTGTCCAATAAGGGCAAAGTGAAACCTCTGTTTGCAAAGAATGATTGAGCTTTAAAAAAAAAAAAATCATGAATTATACATTTGGATAAACACAAGCTATGCTATTTATTTATTTTCCAAGTGTTGCTGGGTAGCAGGTTTACACTGCCAGTCAACTAGGAAGAAAAAAATGTGGTCTGTTTAGTTCGGATCTACACTGGATTCTGTTTTCCTCCTGAGCTCCCACTATCATGTAGCAGAGAAAAGATAATTAATTATAGACTGATTTCCCATCTTAGTTAGATGTAGTGACTTAAATAGGCCTTTTGGTACTCATGTATGGGGGAATCATATCTCAGTCCCCTTACTTCCAAGCCCACCTCTTCCCAGTGGTACGTGGTATGTGGGGGAGGAGGCCTCCTGTGACTTCATGATGGTATAATAAATGGATTTGGGGACCCAGGAACTATCCGCAGCCCCGCCTTATCTTGGTCAATCTGACACCAAGGTGGTCTGATCTTGTCTGCTGGATCCACCAGTCTGCTGATGGTATCTGTGCTTCATGACCCTGTGGCCAGTTCCATTTCTGTGAATCCTCCCACTGACTCAGCCTTCTTTCAGCTCTTAACTGGTCAAAAGACAGCTGGATCTGAGTTCCTTGACTGGACTCTGTGGCAGGGATCTTCACCTTAGCACAGCGGGCCCATGGTTTTCAGTCCAGCATTTATGCTATTTGAGAAACTAGGTAAGGTTGAGAGTGTTAATCAGATTTGCTCTCTGTCCAACCATGTCATACCACCATGCTGGATCACACCTTGCTCGTATTGTCCCTGCATAGCATTGTCCTCCAGGGTTCCAAATAGCGAAGAAGGAAAGCAGGCCGCCCCTCTCCCCATGTTCCCTTAGATCTATCTGTTATAGTACTACGCTGGTAATTTAACAACAGGCTTTTCAGGAGTTCTAAGTGTTTGCCAGTTATCATTGCGCAAATATCCCCACCATGTCCAATTTCAAGCTGCAAACTATTTTAACAATCAGCTTGCAAAATTCCTGATATTTTAACAGTTAGCCCCAAAGAGCTGATACAAGCCAACTCCAACACACCTCTGACACTCTTATGCTCTCAACCTTCCTCAGCATAAGTAGAGAAAATTGCCACACACTTCCAACCAGCTACCTCTCCTGCCTCTTTTTCACTTTTTTTCCTCTCATCATCTCCCAGGATGGAAAGGGGTGGATTTTCCCTCTTTTGGCTACCCAGAGCAGCAAGCTGCACAGCTAGGGCATCCTCTCTATACTACGGAATGAATGGAACCCCTCCCCCCCCAGCATGGTTCTTGAGATGTCAAATAAGAGCTAAAAATATTATAACATGTGTTCCTTTACCAAAACCTATTGTCAGGCTGGAGAAATCAATTTCGAATGTCAGAAGCTTATTCAGAATAAGATAATTCTTCAAAATAAGAATGATATCTTATTCATATTAGATCTTTTCTATCAATCTATCTTCAAGTTCATTGGTTCTTTTCTCTATCATTTCCACGAAGTCCACTCAGGTTTTAAAATTTTGGTTACTGTATTTTTCACTTTCGCAATTCCCATTTGGTTCTTTTCACCATTTAGTATTTTTTGCTGAAACTTTCAATCCTCTCTTTCATTTCAAGAGGGTTTACCGTTACTTCTTGGAGCAGTCTTATAATTACTGCTTTAAAGTCTGTCAGATAATTCCAACATCTGTAATATCATGGCTTTGGCATGTGTTGGATATTTTTCCATGCAAGTTAAAATTTTCCTGGTCCTTTGTATGCTAAGTAATTTTAGATTATTTCCTGGATGTTTTGGATATTACAAGTCTCCAAGTCTTATTTCAAACCTATGGGGAATGTTGATGGTTTTGTTGAGACAGGGAAACTGCTTTGTTTAGCAGGCTCTGTTGGGTTCAGGCTGCAAATCTGGAGCAGCTCTCTGCCCATGTGGTTTAAATATCAGTACCATTGTCAAAGCCTTTGCAGCATTATTCAGATGTGTCCCACATGTGTGCCACCCAGTGGGCATTCTGGGTCCTGGGCTGTGATCTATCTGATGGGCCAGTTCTCAAAGTCTATGACATTCTGTTTAGGCTCAGATCCATTCATGTGCAGCTCAGGGGTGAGCCCAGCTGTTCAAAAACAACTTTATAAGATTGCTTTCCTGAGCGCCTCCCTCTCCATGATTTCCCCAATATTTTCGGGTCTTTTCAGTCTCCAGACAAAATGTGGGGACTTGTTTTCTCAATCTGACACACATTTGGTGCAACCGAGTCCATGCCTGGGACCAAGCAATGAATGAAGGTTTAAAAAACAATAAGGGTTCAGTCCATTTTCTTGGGACCACAGCTTTACCAATCAGTGAGGAAGTTTCCCCTCCCTCACAGTTTTGGGGCCCCCATTGCTGCCACCGTTCCTGCTGCCACCAAAGGATTGTTTAGGGGCTGAAATGAAAGAGAGTGGAGAAAAGAGGGAAAATGGGGATTTTCCCACTTTCTATTAATAGTAGGAGATCTCTTATCCACTCCTTGAGTCTGAACCAGAGAGCTTCTCCTGGATCGTTCTTTGTGTTCGTGCCACCTTCCAGGTTTCAGGCTGTGCTGAGTCCAGGAAATATTGGAAGAGAAAAAATTGTAAACTCACCGCTGGCTTAGTGGTACTTCAACTGTTGAGCTTCTCTGATCCATTTGTTACTTTACCTCCAGAGTCCTTAAACAGCTGCCCCATGCATTCTGTCCAGGTTTTATACCTGATTTAAGGGCGAGAGACTGGATGGGGTGTGTTTAATTCATCCTATCCAGAACTAGGACCCTCACAATGTAGTCAGAGAAATCTCTCTAAAGCACAAATCTGGCCACATCACTCCTGTGCTTCAAGTTCTATAAAGCCCCCAGGCTTGTGCCCTCAAAGCCCTTCATCTGCGATGCCATCCAATCTGTGATCTGGCCCCTTCTCCTCTCTCCAGCTTCCAGCCACTCCTACCTTTCAAACTACTCTGAGGCAACTGAGCACTTGCAACTCCTGGAGTGCACAGTGCTTTCCTGACCTCCTAGCCTTTGCCCATGCTGCTCCCGTACCTAGAATGTGCTTACCCCTTCTTTCCTGGCTACTTCCCCATAAGTCTTAGTTGAAATGTTGCTGTTTCTGGAAAAATGTCTCTTACCCACAAGAATGGATTAGTTTTCTCTACAATGAGCTACCATGTATTTTGTCATGGTATTTCACCACTGTATACTACAGTTATCTTTTTATTCATTTGTCTTTCCCACCAGACTGTAAGCACCTTGCAAGCAAGTATAGTCTTTCACGAGTTTCTAATAAAAGGTCTGGCACACAGCTGGTTCTAATCAATATCTGTGAAACTGAATTGTGTCCAGACCAACAATGCCCCTGTGAAGTGGATTTTCCACCCCTGAACTGCTACTTCCTTGGTTCAGGCCCCTGACCACTCCTTGCCATTTGGTGCTCTGTCTACACTATGCTTCACCTTGGATCTTAGACTCCATCCCAGATCCTGGGTTGCACCTCTCCAAACTTCCATTGTCTGAACCCCCAGATTCTTGGGCGTATCTTTAGACTAGGGTGACTGAGTGTTGCTCACTCAGGTGATAACCCCTTGACCTCAGTCAGTATCTATAGAATTGATTAGTGTAAGTATTCACCATGCCCTAGGAAGTAGATTTCCTCCACCGGACCTTTGTTAGAGCCCCTATTAGCCACCAGATGCTAACCACATGGACCAGGATTTGGGGGTTCACTTTACCATCACACCCCTCTGCCTACCTAGACCTGCACCAAACAAAAGAAATCCGATGTGCAAGCCATAGGTATAATTTTAAATTTTCCAGTAGCCACATTTTAAAAAAGGAAAAAGAAACAGGTGAAATTACCTTGAATAATAAATTTTATTAACACAATATATCCCAAATTTATCATTACAACATGTAATTGATACTTCTAAAATTATCCAGAAAATATTTTACATTCTTGTGTTCATACTAAGACTTCAAAATCTCGTTTGTATTTTATACTCACAGCACATCTCAATTTGGGAGAGCCTCCTTTTGAGTGCTTAATGGGTACATGTGACCAGTGGATGTTATACTGGACAACCTATACTGGACTGGGCATTAAATTGCTAGCAATAGCTAATGCTTACTGTGTACTTACAACATGACCAGCACCCTATACTGAGCCTCTAAGATTTTTCATGCATTATCTAATTTAATTCTGACAGCAATACCATAAACCAGGGACGATCGCAAATGAGGAACCATCTCAGAAATTAGACCCAAGGTGACACCAGTGATTCAGTGGCAGAGCCAATGCTAGACTCAGACTGGTGTATCTCCAGGCCTATGTGCTAACCCCTTTTCTGGTGCCTCCTAAGGGCCTTAGTAAACAGGAGTTGCTAACCTTCAGTCACCACATGTTGAAAATACACATAAGGGTTAAAAACTATACAGGTAACATTGCTAAAAAGTTTAGATGGGTAAATTCATGTTTTGAAAGTCATCAGAGAGAACAGTCGTATCCTTCCAGAAAACAGCCTGCATGCCATGGTCAAAGAATGGTACTGGGTTGAATAAATGACAACCCCGACAAAAGTTAACATTTATTACGTTCTCAAGCTTTGAATGCTTCAAAAGGAATTAGTTTAGAAAAAGTTAATTTTCAAAGGATTTGACAGACAATTAAAATCAAGCTGGTTTTCTTCTTGGTCCCTTCATTCAGCAAACTCTGTGAACCTGGCACACAGTGGGGGGGTTTAAGCTGCTTTCTCACATGCTGTTTTCAAAGACTCCTCCATGCAGAACATCAGTGGTTTCCTTCTCTTGCCCTTGTTAACTAAGAGGAATGCCATCTTAGCAACAGGAAGGTGGGATCTGCTAGTATCCTCAGGCTATGGGATAAATAGCATCTCCCAGTCACTGTCCTGGGTGATTAAGATTTTCTTTGTGCCATCATTTATCCCATGGGACATATTTATTCCTTTAACCTTCAGTCTTTACATACAAAATGTAGACCTTTTTTTTTTTTTTCAGTTACGTTTAAGTTCTGTTTTGAGGGACAGAAAATCAAACAGTACTTTACACAAGTTAGAAGTTTGTTTTTCTCTCCCATGGACCTAGGCTTTCCATGATCAATGGGGCTTGGGTTTGTTTAATTTTGAGGCTTCATCATCCTCCCACAGAAGGCTTCTGCAGCCCCAAATGGCTGTTCAGGTCTAGTCATCTCATCATAATCCAGCCAGCAAGAGAGGAGAAAGGTCAGGGAAGGAGTGCACAGTCCTCTTCTTTTGAGAGCCATTTCTGAACATTGTTTATGCAGCTTACACATATATCATATTGGTCAGAACTCAACACAAGGCCATCAAATTCAAGAGAGGATGAGAAGTATAATCTTTGCTCTAGGTGTCTGAAGCAGCAATGAGAATGTGCCTCTTGGATCCCCGATGGCAAGAAGTGTAATTGTCTGAGGGCCCCAGCTGCTGCACTCTAAAGTCCATCATGGCTGTCGTGGTGGGGAGGGAGCTGCAGTCACACAGGAGGACCAGACACAGACTAACACACAGGACAGCACACAGGAAAATGAATCCCCAATAGTGACTGGCTTAGAAAGAGAGAGGGCCTGAATTTTGTGAGTTCTTGCAACCTGAGGAACAGGAGACAGTACATTGTAGAGTACTACAGGAACTCTTCTTCATAAAGCCATCACCCTCAAGAAGAGGAGACATAGCTGACTTTCCTAACACATAGAAACAGGCACAGAGACTTAGACAAAATGAGAACACAGAGGCATTTATCCCAAATGAAAGAACAGAGCAAGGCCATGGCCAGAAATCTGAGTGAAACAGATGTAAGTAATGTGCCTGATGGAGATTTTATAGCAATGAACATAAGGATACTCAGTGGATTTGAGAAAAGAGTGGAGGACGTCAGTAAGACCATTAACACAGAGACAAGGAATAACATAACAGAGATAAAAGGCTCAATAAACAAAATGAGAAACACAGGTTATGGAATGAACAGCAGGCTGGAAGAAGCAGAGGAATGAGTTGATGACCGAGAAGACAGAGTAATGAAAAGGAATCAAACTGAAGAAAAGAGTAAAAAAAGAACTATGCAAGATGAGAATAGACTTGGGGAACTCAGTGACTCCATCAAATGTAATAACATTTGTACTATAGGAGCCCAGAAGAGAAGAGACAGAAGAGAGGGCAGAGAATTTATTTCAAGAAATAATAGGTGAAAACTTCCCTAATCTGGGGAAGGATACAGATATCCAGATCCAGGAGGCACAGAGAACCCCAATAAAGTCAGCAAGAGCAGATCCACACCAAGACATATTGTAATTAAAACGGCAAAATGTAGGGGCGCCTGGGTGGCTCAGTCGTTAAGCGTCTGCCTTGGGCTCAGGGCGTGATCCTGGCGTTCTGGGATCAAGCCCCATGTCAGGCTCCTCTGCTATGAGCCTGCTTCTTCCTCTCCCACTCCTCCTGCTTGTGTTCCCTCTCTCGCTGGCTGTCTGTCTCTCTCTCTGTCAAATAAATAAGTAAAAATCTTTAAAAATTAAAATAAATAAATAAATGAAATGGCAAAATGTAGTGATATAGGAAAAACATTAGAAGCAGCAAGACAAAAAAAGGCAGTTATATACAAAGGAAAAACCATAAGCCATCGGGGGATTTTTCAGCAGCAACTTTCCAAGCCAGAAAGGAGTGGTATGATGTATTTAAAGGGCTGAATTCAAAGGAAAAACTTGCAGCCATGATTACTCTATCCAGCAAGGCTATCATTCAGAATGGAAGGAGAGATAAAGAGTTTCCCAGACAAATAAAAACTAAAGGAGATCATGACCACTAGCCAGCCCTACAAAAAAATATTAAAGGAGATCTTTTGAGTGGAAAAGAAAGACCAAAAATGACAGTATGAAGGTAAGAAACACAAAGGCAGTAAAAATGAATAATTCTGTAAAAAAAATCAGTCAAGGAACTCACAAAATAAAATAATGTAAAATATGACTCCATATACATAAATGTGGGGAGGAGAGGAGTAAAGATGGGTTCAAACTTAAATGACCATCAACTTAATATAGACTGCTACATGCAGAAGAGTTTATATACAAGCCTAATGGTAGCCACAAATTTACAAACCACTAATAAATTTACAAAGAAAAAAAGAGGAAGAATTCTAAATACATCATTTAAAAACCCAGCAAGCCATGAAAGAGGGAAAGACAAGAAAGGATCAGAGAAAATCTTCAGAAACAACCACAAAACATGTAATAAAATGGCAATAGATACATATCTTTTGATAATTACTTTGGATTAAATGGATTAAACACTCCATACAAAAGACATTGGGTGACAGAATGGATTAAAAAAACAAGACCCATCTATGTGCTACCTACAAGAGTCTCACTTTAGACCTAAAATCACCTGCAGATTGAAAGTGAGAGGACGGAAAACCATCTAGCATGCAAATGAATGTCAAAAGAAAGACAGATAGCAATACTTATAACCGACAAAATAGACTTTGAAGCAAAGACTGTAGCAAAAGACAAAGACACTATATAATAACAGAAGGGACAATCCAACAAGAAGATATAACCATTGCAAATATTTATGCAGCCAACATGGGTGCACCCCAATACATAAAACAGTTCATAACAAAAATAAAGGAACTAATAAATAATAATACAATAATGGTAGGGGACTTCAACACCACACCTACATCAATGGACAGATCTTCTAAAGAGAAGATCAACAAGGAAATGATGGTTTTGAATGACACACTGGATCAGATGAATTTAACAGATACATTCAGAGCATTCCATCCTAAAACAGCAGAATATACATTCTTTTCAAGTGCACATGGAACATTCTCCAGAATAGATCACATTTTAGGCCACAAAATAAGCCTTGATAAATTTTAAAAAGATCAAGATCATACCATGCATCTTTTCTGACCACAATGTTATGAAACTAGAAATTGACAACAAGAAAATATCTGGAAAGACCACAAATACATGGAGGTTCGGTAACATGCTATGAAGCAATGAATGGGCCAACCAAACAACAAAAGAAGAAATTAAAAAGTACATGGAAATAAATGAAAGTGAAAACACAATGGTTCAAAACCTTTGGGATGCAGCAAAAGCATTCTAGGAAGGAAGTGTACAGCAATACAGGCCCACCCCGAGAAGCAAGGAAAATCTCAAACAACCTAACCTTACACCTAATGGAGCTAGAAAAAGAACAACAAACAAAAGCTAAAGCCCACCGAAGGAAGGAAATAATAAAGAATAGAGCAGAAATAAATGATACAGAAACAAACAAACAAAAACAATAAGACAGATCAATGAAACCAGGAGCTGTTTCTTTGAAAAAAGTCAATAAAATTGATAAGCCTCTAGCCAGACTTAACAAGAAAAATAAGAGAGAGTACCGAAATAAATAAAATCACAAATAAGAGAGGAGAAATAACCGACATCACAGAAATACAAACAGTTATAGGAGAATATCGTGAAAAACTAGCTGCCAACAAATTGGACAACCTAGAAAAAATGGATAAATTCCCAGAAACACATAAACTCCCAAAACTGAAACAGGAAGAAATAGAAAACTTGAACAGACTGATTACAGGAAAGAAATTGAATCAGTGATTTAAAAAACTCCCAACAAAGAAAAGTCCAGGAATAGATGGCTTCACAGGAAAATTCTACCAAATATTTAAAGAATAATTAATACCTATTCTTCTCAAACTATTACAAAAAATAGAAGAGGAAGAAAAGTTCCAAATTCATTCTATGAGGACAGCATTACCCTAATACCAAAACCAGATAAAGACACTACAAAAAAGGAAAGAGAGAGAGAGAGAACTATAGGCCAGTATCTCTGAGGAACAGAGATGCAAAAATCCTCAACAAAATACTAGCAAACCAAATCCAACAATATATTTTTAAAAAATCATTCACCACAAACAAGTGGGATTCGTTCCTGGGTTGCAAAGGTGGTTCAATATTAACAAATCAATCAATGTGATACATCGCATCAATAAGAGATAGGATAACAACCATACAATCATTTTAGTAGACACAGAAAAAACATTTGACAAATTATGACGCCCATTCATGACAAAAACCATCAACAAAGTAGGTTTAGAAGGAGCATACCTCAACATAATAAAGGCCATATATGAAAAACCCACAGATAACATCATCCTCAATGGGAAAAAACTGAGAGCCTTTCCCTCAAGGTCAAGAACAAGACAAGGATGTCCACTCTCATCACTTTCACTCAACACATCACTGGAAGTCCTAGGCACAGCAGTCAGACAACAAAAAGAAATAAAAGGCATCCAAGTCTGTAAAGAAGAAGTAAAACTTTTCCTATTTGCAGACGACATGATATCATATATAGAAAACCCAAAAGACTCCACCAAAAAACTATTAGAACTGCTCAACGAATTCGGTAAACACAGGATGCAAAATCAATGCACAGAAATCTGTTGCATCTCTACACACCAATAATGAAGTAGAAAGAGAAATTAAGAAAACAATCTCATTTATAATCGCACCAAAAATAATAAGATACCTAGGAATAAATCCAACCAAAGAGGTGAAAGACATATACTCTGAAAACTATAAAACACTGACAAAAGAAATTGAAGATGTTGGGGCGCCTGGGTGGCTCAGTCATTGAGCGTCTGCCTTCGGCTCAGGACGTGATCCCAGGGTCCTGGGATCGAGCCCCGCATCAGGCTCCCTGCTCCACCGGGAGCCTGCTTCTTCCTCTCCCACTCCCCCTGCTTGTGTTCCCTCTCTCGCTGGCTGTCTCTCTCTCCATCAAATAAATAAATAAAATCTTAAAAAAAAAAAAAAGAAATTGAACATGACACAAAAAAAATGGACATTCCATACTTATGGATTGAAAGAACAAATATTGTTAAAATGTTTATACTATCCAAAGCAATCTATACATTTAATGCAATCCCTATCAAAGTATCAACAGCATATTTCACAGAACTAGAACAAACAATCTTGAAATTTGTATGGGACCACAAAAGACCCTGAAGAGCCGAAGCAATCTTGAAAAAGAAAAGCAAAGCTGGAGGCATCACAGTTCCAGACTTCAAGTTATATCACAAAGCTGTAGTAATAAAAACAGTATGGTACCAGCACAAAAACAGACACATAGATCAATAGAACAGGAATAGAAATAGAAAATCCAGAATAGAATAGAAAATCCAGAAATAAATTCATAATTATATGGTAAATTAATTTTTGACAAAGTAGGAAAGAACATCCAATGAAAAAAGCAGTGTCTTCAACAAATGGTATTGGGAAAACTGGATAGCAACATGCAAAGTAAAGAAACTGGACCACTTCTTATACTACATAAAAAAATAAATTTGAAATGGATTAAAGACCTAAATGTGAGACCTGAAACCATAAAAATCTTAGAGAAGAGCACAGGCAGTAATTTCTCTGACATGGGCCATAGCAACTTTTTTCTGGATAGGTCCCCTGAGGCAAGGGAAACGAAAGCAAAAATAAACTATGGGGACTATATCAAAATAAAAAGCTTCTGCACAGCAAAGGAGACCATAAAAGTAAAAGGCAACCTACAGAATGGGAGAAGGTATTTGCAAATGACATATCTGACAAAGGGTTATTTTCCCAAATATATAAAGAACTTATACAAATCAACACCCCAAAAACAAATACTCCAATGTAAAAATGGGCATAAGAAATGAACAGACATTTCTCTAAAGACATTCAGATGGCCAACGGCCACACGAAAAGACGCTCAACATCACTGATCATCAGGGAAATGAAAATCAACACTGTAATGAGATACCACCTCACACCTGTCAGAACAGCTAAAATAAAAAACATAAGAAACAAAAGGTATTGGCAAGGATGTGGAGAACAAGGAACCCTCTTGCACTGTTGGTGGGATTGCAAACTGGTGCAGCCACTATGGAAAACTGTATGGAGGTTTCTCAAAAAGTTAAAAATAGAGCTACCCTACAATCCCACAATCGCATTACGGAGTATTTACCCAAAGAATACAAAAACACTAATTCAAAGGGATACATGCACCCCTATGTTTATAGCAGCAATGTCCACAATAGCCAAAATATGGAAAGAGCCCAGATGTCCATTGATGGATGAATGGGTAAAGAAGATGGAGTATATATGATCAAATATTACTCAGCCATCAAAAAGAATGAAATCTTGCCACTTGCAATAACGTGGATGGAGCTAGAGGGTATAATGCTCAATAAAATAAGTCAGAGAAAGACAAATACCATACGACTTCACTCATCTGTGAAATGAAACAAAGCAAATGAGCAAAGGGGGGAAAGACAGAAAGAGAGGCAAACTAAGAAACAGATTCTTAACTATAGAGAACAAACTGATGGTGACCAGAGAGGAGGTGGGTGGGGAATGGGTTAAATAGGTGATGGGGTCTACCGAGTGCACTTGTCGTGATGAGCACTGACATTAAAATAAGAACTTTAAAAAGACTGATGTTTGTTATTGCATAATTGAAGACGTGTCTTACATGCAATAATTTTTTTGTAGGTAGCAATTTTCATTTAATACCCTAATTTTGTACTGATTTTCCAAAATGATTGATAGATTAACATATGTTTGCTAAGAAATCAGATCTAGAGAGTGGGCAGGAGGTCTTAGAAACTCAGATAAGGTATAAACACCTATTTTGGTCAAACCTAATGAATGCTGAGTCAGAAGGTATAAAAATTGCTCTTACAGATTCCTTTCCCTATTGCCTCAAAAGCAAACAGTCCACTATATTTTTTATTTTCATGCCATTCTTCTGTCTGCTTTATCATTCTTGCTAATATGAAATATACTGATAAATACTTTATTTAAAAAATAATTCTTCTATTTCCCCTTTGCACCACACGGGAGCTTATAAAAACGAAGAATCCTGGGGTAAGGAAACTTTCGTAATACAGTCCATAGTATGTAGTTCACAAGATCCGCCAGAAGGTGGCAGTAGTGACCAATGAGAAAAATCCTGACGCAGGGCCTCTACAAGCTTTTCATTGTCCTGTGGATGCTTCCTGGATCTAATCTGATGCTTATGAAAGCGATTTCCTTCTTACAAAACACCAGGCCCAAAAGAAACTAACCTCATCCTGCAGATAAAGAATGTTTGTGCCTTATGAGTTGTCAAACTCTCTCAGCTACAGCCAGACCTTCAATAAATATTTTCCCAGCAGCAAAAGGCAGCTGTGCGTTTTAGGAAGCGGAGAGGGACACAGGCAGCCCTGAAGCCCCAATCCTTATCAGATCGGCCCCCTGGGTGGTGGCAAGGTGCATGAAGAGGAGGACCCAGCCAAGCAGCAGGACACATTCCAGCTCCAGGCAGGCCGAGCCGGCAGAAGGGATTTTGGAGGAAATAACCAGAAGTTGAAGAACTATTCTGTTAAAGTAGGAGTGCCGTTTCCAAGTTCTGAGTCACTCACACGGAGGGTTTTCCCACCAGTAACACCCAGGTGTCTTTCTTGTACAAACACGGGTCTGATAGTTTTCCGATGAGATGGTTAATTGAAATGGCTTTTTTGTGCCCTTGTAAGGTACAGACCATAGTGCACATGCTCACCTAACCAAGGACTTGGGAAGCCACTTAAGGGCTTCAGATCTGACCCCAAGGGCAACATGTGCCTTTCAAAGTTCTTAAGCAGGGCAGGAGGGTGACTTACTGACTTTAGAAGTAGCAACGAAAAGAAGCCAGTAAGAAGCCAGAAAATAGGTTTTGTGTCCCTGAATCTCAACATCCAGCTATTTTTTATTGTATTTCTGAGATCACATTTTGAAGAATGTTGAGGAAAAAGTCAGGCAATGAGGTCATAATCTCCTATCTCTACTGCATCCTTGGAAGCCAAGCGGTGCCCATGTCTGTATCATCCCCCAAGAGACAAAGGATGGCAGAAGAGCTCATCGGCCGTGGTATCAGAGGGACCCAGCTTCCAGATTTGGAAAAGCAGTGCAAGCTCTCCAACTTACTTCCTCGTGTGCTAAACAGGGATAATAATACTGCCAGGACTGTTACCAGGATGAAATGAGGGCACATATGCAAATCCTGGGGACCCTGCTTGAGCTATGGTGGTTAAGTCCTTGATGTGCAGTAGTTACCATGGACAGATAACTGGCCTGGGGAATGGTCACGAAGTAGAGCCAGCTTGCTTACCAGCAGATGCTAGCAAGCTCTGAGGTTCACCATATCCAACAATCTATAAAGGTCCTTGCACGCACGCGTGTACACACACACACACACACGTCTGCCTAGAGACACTGCTTTCTTCAGCCACGATGCCCTGAAGTTTTTTCCTTTCTCCACCTGCATGAAAATACTTCCATAAGGCCCCCTCTGATTCTGCATCCCCGGCCCACCCCCCAGGGCTTACCTGAGCAGGCCTCTGCTTTCACCGTGGCCAGAGAAAAGTCACCTGCTGGTTTTGATAAGAATAACAGAAATGTTTGCTGATACGGCATCAGAAACCTTGACACCAAGCCAAACACTGGCACCTAGTTGAACTCTAGGGAAGGGAAGGTGTCCTGCTGAGGTTAGAAAGAAGACGAGAACTCATAGAAGTCACACCAGGAAAAGCCGCTGCGATAAATACTGATTTCACACCTGTTAACCCCTGAGAATGAGCTCGCAGTAGCCCCAGGTACCTTTTGCAAGTGAGCTAAGTACGTGTGTCCCTTCCCACTGTGGTGACACCGTCGGGCGCGGTTCTCCTGGCCCCATAGTCCCCTGCGCACCTGGACTATTTTATCAGAGATGCCTTAGTGCCCAGCACTCCATTCTAGCCAGTTCTATTCCAGGCGCCCTTACATGCCACACAGGGCAGGGACCAAATGGGTCAGCCTTCCAAGTGGAAGTTTCCAAAGCTCTAAAAGGGCTTCTTACTGAAGGAGGGGGTTAGCCCCCAGGCCCACCTCTTCTAATGTAACTTGCTTGGCTAACAAAGCCTGTGCAGCCCCCGCTTGCAGTCAGCCGTGTTCCACACATTGGTTTCCAAGTTGGTTTGGAATGTGTTTTCCCATGAAAACAAGGAGACTCTCGGCAGTGCATAGACTCCCTACAACCAGTCAAACCCACTCTAGGCCTTGTGCAGAGACCAGGGAGCCAGGGAAAGTATGGCAAGCTAGGGGGGTACTGGAACAAGTCAGAGTCGGGGAGCACTGGGGTGGAGAGCCAGGAATGCAGGGCGACACGATGGAGAGTGCCCTGACGTCCAGGAGATGCTGAAGGATTTTAGAAGGCACTTTAGGAGTTTGGATTTTACCCCAAAGACGATGGGGCACCATCCAAAGGTTTTAAACAGGGTTCCACCTGATCAGAAGAGCTGCAACCCTTCTCCCTCTCAGGATATTGGGACCGTGGGAGCAAATTCTGGCCCCGGCTCTGGAGCCACAGAGGCTCCGGGACTCCACGTTGGAGAGCATGTGTGGAAGGAATAAGCTGGACCCTCACCACGGTGAGCAGGCAGGGGGACACTGAGGATCTTGGCTTCAGCATCAGGGGACACGGAGAGGGAGAAGGATTGTTCCTTCAAAAGGCTAACAGGGCACCAAATCCCGAATCGGGGGCTGGTGCTGGGGGCGAGTGCTACATTTAATGCAGGTGTACATAACCAGGGGATGTCTGCATTCTGCTTTCTTGGAAATGCAATTTCCTCCAACCCTAGAAAGTGCTAGCAGCCCAGACGTGACGGCACGGCAGCGCCAGGACGGAAGGAACAGCGCGAAATGGGAAAGACTGGACCTACTTTCTGTGAAGCATTTGTTATCTGAAAGTGTGGCAAGAACCAAAGTCCACTGCCCTTCAAACCAGCGTCTGTTGATTTCTTTTTATGCCCAGATAGGAACTGCATGAAACTCGAGGCTTGTGGGAAGTAATTTAAGGTTTAAATATTTTATGATATAATAGTGTTTTTCTAAAAGCAAGATAATATAAATAAATACACCTGCAGCACCAATGATAAGGTCACATTTTTCGATTTAAACATACCAATAAATAAATTCATGGGGCACCACCAAGGGAACTCAAGGGCACACATATCCCTAATCATAGGGAGCCAATGCAGGAACAAATAAGCAAGCCTTCTGAAATGAAATGTTTTTATACAATCCACAGCGACTTTTATACAGTCCAACAACTGACTTTGTATTCTCCAGATTGCATATTTTGTATAATGAAACCATTTTGGTGTTTCTCATCTTCATGTATTATGATGATTTTTTTTTTTTTTTTTTGCTTTAGAAAAATGCCAGGATTAACAAAAACCTGACCAAAAATATATCTAGAAACATAGCCCTACCATACTGGAACGTCCCCCCTTCCAAAAGCAAAAGAGTTTCTTAGCTAAATAGTGAAAATATTGGCAGGTTTCCATGAGATTTCAAAAATAGCTTAATGGCAAGATGGTTCGCATATTTTTCCATGAATACATTAGAAACAGATTGATGGATATTAAAATATAAAATATAAACACTACCGTATACCATGGAATCTGAAACTTCGTTGGCATAACACACTTAATGAAGCACCCAGAAAGGAAAAACACTCATATCTATGTGTCACAAGGCTTTCTTAGCACTTATGAGTTTTTATTTTAAACAAATTTTTAAAAGTCCTTCTAGAACTCTTTGGACATAGGATTTTTAAAATCTTGGATCACTCTTCTGCATACACAAAAAGGGAAATATAAGCTAAATAAATTGATTTAAGTTACGCCTAAAACTTTTTCCACAGACAGAATCTACCTCTTTGGAATCACTCTTTGATGCAGGACTTTGGAATTCCCCATTTTCCCACCCACGGTTGTCCTATGAGCATCCAGAGCTTTCAGGAAGGTTCTGGTTAAGGCTATATTTCTTCTAAAAGTGCTCCGCGATTGTCTGGGATTTTCCTCTAAGCCTTGGACACCTGCTGTCCGAGCTTTGATGCGCAGACACTGGCAATGAGAACTGGGCCACACGCTGCCTGGCCAACAGTGAGCATTAGGCATGGGGCTTTCAGAGTGGCTCACGCATGAGAAAGTGCTCATCTTAGAATCAATGAAATGGGGTGCCTATGTCCCCCCGCAATTCATGTGTGAAATCTAACCCCCAAGGGGCTGGCATTAGGAAGTGGGCCTCTAGGAGGTGATAGGACATGAGGGTGTAGCCCTCTTGAATGGGGTTAGTGCCCTTATAATAGGGACCCCAGAGAGTCCCTCACTCCTTCCATCAGGTGAGGATTCGGCGAGGAGATGGCTGGGTAAGCCTGGTCAGGAAATGGACTCTCACCAGACATCAAATCTGCTGGTGTCTTGACTGTGGGCTTCTGAACTGTGAGAGATAAATATCTGTTATTTATAAGCCACCCAGCGTGTGACACTTTGTTCTGGAAACACTAACTGACTAAGACATACTCAAACTTAACATGTACTTTTGCTGTCTCCCATCTCCACTCCCCCCTACCCAGATACAGGGTGTGTGTGTGTGTGTGTGTGTGTGTGTGTGTGTGTGTAGATAACTTTTAGGCAGGGAGGAAAATCTGACATCCATAATAAAAAGCAGGAAAAACTACAGTTGAAAAAAAACATGACAAACCCAGGATTTGGGATTACTGTGTCAGTGGGCTTTCCAGAATGCCTCCAGCTCGTCCGCACCGTGAATGAGGTCTGCAGGAAGCTAGGCTGTGTGTCGTAAAAACAGCACAGGCTTTGGAGCGAGGCACGGCCAGGCATGGGTGCTGGTTTTCTCATTTAACCTGGCCAGTGATGTTCATGGCATGGGACCTCTCTGAGCTCCAGGGTGCTCCTTTGTAAAAAGAATAATCATACATAGTACATGTCTCGTAGTCTGTCATAAGGAGTAAATAGAGTAACCTATGTAAATGCCATTAATAAATGCCAAGTATGTTTTGGTCCCCCTCATTTATCCCTCCCTTAACATACAGACCCAAGAAACACCCCCAAAGCTGAAAATAAATGAGAATCACCATTAAAAACAAAAACAAAAACCAAAGTTGAAACATGTCTTTGCCTGTATTTCAACTGAGAAATATAGTGGAGATCATTTCTCCTGAAAATCATATTTTTTCACCAGCACATGAAAAGAACAGTGAAATATTGGGGGCAATTATTATTACTTTTTTTGCCTTCAATTACAAATGGTGATCTTTCAAAGAATACCTGTTGGCATGACTCAAGTCTGTAGAGAAATGAGTTCTGTTCTGTCCTTGGGTGTCCATGGATGGAATCAGAGAGACTCTTTGCAGTAACTGGCAAGTCCAGTCATGGGCAGACGGCTGGCGATGACACAGCCCAACCCCAAGGCTGGCTTGCTCAGAATGCTTTCTCTCCCCTCCCTTTCCATAGGCATACCAACTGCGACATTCTCCGGGCTGCGCCCAGTCAAAAGCCCCAGCACAGGGCATGCAAATGCTAACCTCTGCCTTCCAGGAAACCCAGCAAACCTTCTTCCCTGGGGCTGGTTCCAGTAAAAGGTGGGGCTCAACTTCCATGGGCAGGAAACCCAAAACGTAATCCCAAACTCAGCCGCAGCTTCTTTTATGGCTTTGGGAGATAATTAATCATTTTGCCTTGGTTTCCCATCTGTATAATGAGAATGATAGCCTTACCTCCTCTATAGATATGTTCTGATAACTAAGAATTTGGGAAACGTGACTGTTTTGTCTCTTCTAATGGGGAGAACATAGAGGGAATGTTAACTACCACTAGGGGATTCCTGTGAATAAACTTCCAGACTAACCATTTACTAAACTGTATTTCTGAAAGTCTGGTTTCTACTGTTGCTCAAGGCCATGATATAGATAGTGGATAATTCTCTCTTTCGCTCTCTCTTTTACCTGTTTTTGGTCTCTGCAACTTATTTCCTCCCTGCTTTTGGAAACAACACTCCTTTCCATTGGGCACCTGCACTCTCCCCACCTCTGTACCACATCCTATCCCATCCCACTGCTATTTGGGGTCCCAAGCAAAGACCCAGGACTCGGCTCTGGCTAGATAGAAGACCCCATCTGCCTTAGCCTGGGTTTTCCTGAAAGCAGAGCATTACATGCAATTACATGCAAAGAGGGTCCAGGGAGCAGAGGAAATGTCAATGCAAGGATGTGTTATTAAGTTAACCCCAAAGATGGATGCCTGGAGAAAGATCTTGCTAGGGGTTTTGGAGCAGTCTATACAGGACATCTCGGAATCATCTACCTGAGGGAAGAGGGACAAGAGCATTTATCCCGTGGCCTCTGCCCCCAGCTCCACTGGCCTCTATTTCCAGGCTGAGCATATGTGAGTGTTGGGGGAGGTCCTGCAGACGTCCCTCACCAGGGTTTAGAACTGTAATGGGAAGCTAGAGGCATCCAAAGCTGAGACGAGGCACACGTGCCACCCAAAGGATCCTTAGAGATGGAGTAGAGATTTAACACCAAGGAGCCCTGCAGAATAAGGAACATCACAAGAGGAAGGGCTCACCCCCTTTGGAAAGCACCATTTTGTAATTGACAGCAACTAAGGAGACCCTCTTAAACTTGCACTTGGAGGCCAAGAGTTTAAATCTCTGATGATTGTGGTAAATTTTCTGTACACATATTTAGACAGTCAGGAAATCCAAAACAAAACCTTTTAGTAGATACCTTTCTCTGTATCATACAAAAATGCGTGAGTTGTTTCCTACTGTCTCTTTACCAGCCCATTTTCACATTTTGTATTAAGCGGGATCAAGAGAATACAACCTCAATGAGATGATTAATGAAAGAACCAACCGTGCCAGTGTCAAATAAATTTGACAAATACTGTATACACATTTCCTTGATTCTAACACTCACTTTTACCAACTTTTCCACATTTCTGAACTCAGAATTCATCTCATAATTAATGTGCAGCATTTCCTTACATCCTCTTATGGACTGAATTTCATTCAGTGAAATTCATATGTTGAAGCCCTAATCCCCAGTACGTCAGAATGTGGCTCAGTTCGGAGACAGGACCTTTACAGAGCTGATTAAGTTAAAATGCGGCTGTTTGTGTGGGCTCTAATACAATAGGCTTCGTGTCTTTGTAAGAATAAGACATTTGGACCTACGAAGAAATGTGGGTGCACAAAGGAAAACCACGCAAGCACACAGGAAGCAGGCACCATCTTCAAGCCAAGAACAGAGGCCTCGGTAGGAACCAACCTCATCGACACCTGGAGCTTGGACTTTGAGCTTCCAGAACTGTTGAAAAATAAACTTCTGTTGTTTAACTCACCCAATCTGGGTAACGTTACTATAGTAACTCTAGCAAGCCAAGACACTTTCTAGAAAGTTGTTATTATCCCAATGACTTTTAAATCATAGCAGTTCTGAATACAGGAAATATGATTTATGTAGAGATTCACAACACGCATGAATGTATTAAATTCTCTGAGAAAGCCTGCAACTTCTTGAACGCCAACTCTTGTTCCTGTCCTTGATCACCACGATCTGGGTACCACAGCATGGAAGCCACTCTAGAAAGCGTCAAGCAAATTTCCCTCAAATACATGTGGAGCGATGGATTCAAAGAGGAAAACTGGGAATGCCATTTCTTGGAGGAGGAAAGCTCACTCACACATGAGCAACCTGATACCTTCAACAACAGCCTCTGTAAATTAATGTTCAGGAATAACAAAACCACTCAGTGACAGTTACGCCTATATTATCAGGCACAGGTCACAATAGGGACTATGCAGGCAGCCCCCCCCCTTGCATATTTCCCGTATGCACGAATTCCAGTTACCCTGTAGTAACCAAAATTAACTAACGCCAGCCCCCAAAAGCACAGTTCCAATTTTAGTCACCACAGTTTAGTAACTGTGAGTAATTGTGCCACGTACAAACTGCTGTTTGTGCTTCCGTCCACAGAGCACTACATAAATTACAGATGTGTGTCATGATCGGGGAACCCACCATGTCACTCCCTTCACAGCCTGCCGGTGACTGGTCACTCTGCGTCTGGCATCAGTTCATGCACACACAGCAAGGCTGCAGTTGTGTGGCCTCCTTATCTCCCAGGGGTAAACCCAATGGACATTTTACAGAAATGGGGACTCCTTAAAGAGAATTAGCCAACAAAATTGAAAGTGTAGCAAAGAAACAGAAAGTGGTGATGTGGGAAGTAAATTTTAAGCAGACGTAAGCAGAGTTATGGAAGCAACACCTGAAGGGTGCTGGGTGGGAAGGATGGGAAAGATGGCGCTGCTGTTGCTTGAGACATTTGCTAACCTGTTGAAATAAACAAGGAAAATGATTGTGGGAAGAAAAATGAAAATGCTGGCCAAAAAAGCCATCTTTGGGGAACTCTTGGGGCTATTTCACAGCATTCAAGGTAAAAGACAGAATGTTAGAAGATGAGCCAGATTTAGAAAGGAGTATAATTCAACAAGGCATAAAATAGATGCTTGGTCCATTTCTCTCTATTGAAAACTCTTTTTAAAAAATGCATATAAAGAAATCAAACATTATTTCCCAATATTTCTAATATTTTTAATTATAGTATGCTAAATATTAGTTTTGCTACGTTTAAAATTTTCTTTTACATTTACAACCAACAGTAAGGAGTCCTTAATGTTTGGACAAAAATTTTGCAGGTCATGAAACAATCTCATTGATTATTGATTGTTGATTATCCTCATTGATCACTGAGATTGCTTCACACAGTTGTCAGCTTGCTTGGTCATTTCTACAGTCCCACACTCTTGTGCAAAACAAAGACTACATGTAAAGCTCTGATGTTAAGAAGAAAATTCATGTGGCTCTACTCTTCATCATTTGACAAACCTACCATGATTGAATCGTGTAAGGGACCCAAACACCAGGGTGACGGCTAGCTTTCCCTCGTACAGCTTGCAGCTGAGTAAGAGGGGTGGCAAGAATATAACAAAAATGGTTAGTGCTAATGTGCACTGACTGCTCCCTGTGTGCTGGCCACTGCACTAAGTCCCTCTCTTACCGTGCCTTGCCTCCTACGAACCTCAGCACTGGTGGAATTTTCCAAGGACCTAGGATGAGCTCTGATGGCTCAGAGGACAAGGAGGAGCCGTGAGGCCCCTAGGGACAATGAAGATGTTACCCTTTTGAGCTCAGTGTCTGCACACGCACAGCGCCATGCGTTCATGTGTCAAGATAGGCCTGGCCAGTAGCGCAGCACCCATCTTTCCTTTCCACACTTACAGGCCCCCAAGGCATGGCCCCAGGAGGTGCAAGTCAGGGCAGTATGGATGGGCACTTGCCACAGCAGTCCCCATCAGGACAAGGAGGGAAGATGGCAACCACTGCTTTTTCATCATCACATCAGGTACAAGCATTCAGAGTTTTCTAACACGAACACTAGGCAGGTATAATTCGTGTCTTTCCCTGTTTATCTAATTTCATGAGGGCACTTCAGGGGGTGAATTGTTGCATAAGGAGATATGTCTACCACACTTTCTAATCTGTTCATTAGGCCTTAGGGAAGTACTTGGGTGTGAAAACTATCAATGGGTCATCTCAACTTCCTTTGTATTCAGAAAATCATCAGTGATGGGGCGCCTGGGTGGCTCAGTCTGACTCTAGATTTCGGCTCAGGTCATGATCTCAGGGTCTTGAGATCAAGCCCCATGTTGGGCTCCACGCTTGATGAGGAATCTGCTTGAGAGTCTCCCTACCTCTCCCTCTGCCCCTTTCCCCTGTTCGAGAGCTAAATAAATAAATAAATAAATAAATAAATAAATAAATAAATAAATAAATAAAATCTTAGAAAAAGAAAATCATCAGTGCTAATATGATGGGTCCTCGTTAAGTCACTTGCCTCCCTGCAGTCCCTCCAGACTGTGCTATTTAGTGTCCTTTCCAACTATACTACTAGGCGGTTTTTGTTTTGTTGTAGGCAAAAAGATTTTCTACATATGTGCATACACGCACACTTGTATATGGATATGTATGGATATGGCTATGGCATTCATCTTCTCAGGTGACTGTAACAAACACCACAGACTGAGCGGCCTAAAAATGCTTATTTCCTTACAGTTCTGGAGACTGGGAGTCCAAGGTCAAGGTGTGGGCAGGGCTGGTGTCTTCTGAGGCCCCTCTCCTTGGTTTGCAGATGCCACCTTCTTCCTGTGTCCTCATGCAGTCTTCCCTCTGTGCAGTGTGCCCCTGCTGGCTCGTTGGGCATCCAAAGTTTCCTTTCTCATAAAGACATAAGTAATCTAGATTGGGACCCACTCTAACAGCTTCCCATTAATTTAAGCATGTCTTTAGGACCCCAACTCTAAACACAGTCACATTCAGAGGTTGTAGGGGTTAGGAGTCCAACATATGAATTTGATGGGGGACACAATTCAGCTCATAGCAGATGTAGACAGGTGATAGATGATAGATGATAGATAGATGATAGATAGATAGATAGATAGATAGATAGATAGATAGATAGGATAGATAGAGATATCCAAAAAATGAAATCTGTAGCTTAGGACACAGATCTATGTACCGCAAATGAAAATGTCAAGACAGATTTCAGAGATCTAAATTTTGTAATTAATCGTGATCCCTCAAGGCCCTCATTCCCTCTCACAATCATCGCCTTCCCTCTAAGCAGATGTCCCATGTATGTGCATGTTAGATCTAAATCTCTCTGCTGAAGGTCTGACCCCATTAGCCATGACAGACTGAATGTTTCCTCCCAGGCATTCTGCAGGCACTCTCAACTCTGTGTGTCCAAAACAAAACTCAGCCCCAACCGCACAAAATAGCTTCTTCCCCATGACCTTCCTCCTTCCCCAAGGCCCTGCCACCTTCCAGACCTCACCCTCCTGACTCCAGAGGGTCCATCTGTGTCTCTTTCCTTTTCCTTGACTCCTGGTCCAATCAGGGGCTGTGCACAGACCTCCCAAGTGTCCTTCCCCTCTATCTGAAATGCTGCATTCCTGCTGTCCCCCCACCCACAGTGCAAGCCTGTCTTCCTCTGAGTGCGGAATGCCAACAGCCACCCATGCACCTCCCACACCCGGGCTCCTCCTGCTCTGGTCCAGGCTGCACACGGCTCTCCCTGGCACGCAAACCTTCAATTGCTCTTCACGATCCATTAAATGCAAACCTTTCATCCTGCCATTCGGAGTCCTCTGTAATTGGACAACTCTACTCTTCACATAGCCAAACAGCCTTACCAGTCTATTCCGACAAACTTTGCCTTAGAAAATCCTGCCCACGTTTCTTCATCCATAACAGTACCAGAAGTTAACAGCCCAGCAGGGATTGTGCCATATTCCTTGCCCTATATTTGCTCTCCTTTCTCTCCCTTCTTTCTTCCTTTCCCTTTCCAACACACACACAAACACATGTGTTGCACGCACATGCAAAACAAGTCCCTCTTTACATACAGAAGGACCCTTATCTGAAATAATCATCAAAAATCAAGGATAATGCACAAGGGAGCAAGGGGGAAAAAGAAGCATAAGGAAAATATGGAAATCCTAAGGTTGAACAAATAACCATCTTGCTCTCTTATCGTCTACATTAACGAGGCATCCATAACAAATTCTCCCTCAGAGGGATGCATGAGGGCCCACAAGAGACTTTCATAGGCTATCCAAAGGAAAGTAGGATTCTTTTGCAAGGGCAACAGGCCTAGAGACAGAAGTATATATGCTTTAAACATATGAAAATTCTCTTTCCTTGATACCAAGGAGTTCAATAGAAAAAAATATACATGTAGACAGCAATTAGAGGAAAGAAAAGGGAAGAGAACGCGGCCCATTTCCTACCTCAGTCAAAAAGAAAAAAATTAAATAGGACACTGAGAAGATGGTGACACTGAGCGTGCGTATTGGCTGGTAAGCTATCAGCACACATCACGGCCTGGAGCTTTGCTGACCACAGAAATATGTACCATCTCCTTGTAGCAACACCTCTTGTGTGAACACCATTAAAGGCACGCGTGTGAGTGTATGTCTCAGTAGAACCCAACACAGCTGCTTTAAGGAGACTCCATTTCCATTCCACCCAGAGCTGCCCAAGGCAAGTCTGATTAGTTGGGAGAGTGAAAGAGAAAGGAGCAGACCCATCATCGCTCTTCCCTCTGCTCCTAAGTACAGGAGACTTTGGAGTCGAACACCATGATACGATATTTCCTGTCATTCAGTTCACACAGACCTGTGACCCCGTGGGGGCCCTTGGAGAAGCACACGCCTTCACCCACACCCCATAGAGAAGTTCGCCCTTCACAAGCTCCCCCTCAAGCCCCACCTACTCTATTTCTGCATACTCACACATCCAGCTGTCTTCCCTCCTCTCTTCACCATGGTTACGGGAGCCTCCACCCTCAACTTCCCTAAATCGAAAATTGGCAAAGAACCCAAGGAAATGAATGTCCTCCCAACGAGCCAGAGTTTTGCTGTGCACTGTTTGGATAATAGTATTCTAACAGAATACCTGGAAGTTACAGAATACACTCTTTAAACATAGCTACCAGTTAATAAGCCCTAGAAACGTCTTAGGACTCCCAATGAAGAGTTTTCTAGGGACAGAGAGTCAGGCCAGTGCCGAGGTCTTGCTTGGGAACAAGACTTTGTTTCAGCAACCACTTGCTACATCATATTGAGAATGTTTCAGGAGCTGAACCAGGCCCCCTGGGGAAAAAATGCTAGCAAGGATTTGTGACATCTGCCTTGGGCGTGGAAAGGGGAGGGGCCCATATTTGCCATCCTAAATGGGGTACATCTCAGGCATTGTTTTACTCCATCCTCACAGTTTCCTGTACAATAAATGTCAGTCTCATTTAATAAACAAGGCATCCGAGTGGCTTGCACTCGGAAGTGGGGAGGATGCCTTGTTTGGGGGCGGTGTGGAGTCCCCTATTTCTAATGAATGACTTTGATCTTGAGACTCCCCGCTGGCCCTGCCAGAGCTTTCTTAGACCTGCACCACTGGTGCTTTCCTTCCTTCTGCCTTTCACCAGGGTTACACCTGCATCTCATCCAGAGTTTCTCCTGCTCTCTCTCGCAGGTAATCGGTGCCCTTCGGGTACTCCCCACCTCTCCCCTTCCCTCCTAGGTGATAACTACCGTCAAGTCCAGCATAACCTGGTTGGGGATATGCTGAGCCTGATAAGGAAACAACGAAATTACGCACCAAAGTTCCTGTAAGAATTAGCCAATTTACTGGCAAGAGCTAGGGGCTTGATCAGAGGGATCAGAGTATAAGACTAGACAAAACAGGATTCATTGACTGAAAGGCAAGTTTCTCCAGAGTCAGGATTTAACATCCTGGCAAGGAACGCAGAGGATGGACAAAGTTTCTGCCGGAGAAACTGATGGGCAATGCTGGATGGAGTAGAAATGCCCAAGCTTTTCTGACAGGTGGCCAAGGGAGGGATGAAGAAGCAGTGGGCATGTTGGAATGGGTGTGTTAGGTGAGGCAAAAGACCCACCAGAGGATGACGTTCCAAAGAAGGCATAGATGACACACCTTTCATCAAAGCCATTGGAGCTGTGCGCGTGAGGGACACCAGCATCACCAATGTGCTCAGTGGTGGCTCTGCTCTGCAGGCCAGGGCTGAGCACAGGCAGCGTGGGTGCAGAGCTGGGTTTATGAATATCCATGGTTAGAATGAGGGAGGGCCTGGAAGCACTAGCAACCAGGAGTCTGTGCTTAACCAGAAGCCAGGGGACCACAACCACCTTACTGAGTGGTAAGGTCAGAGAAGCAGCCAAAGAGGCGTGCCCATCGGGGAGCTGGTTAGCACAATGTGGTGTCCAAAGGGCAAAATAAGCAGGCAACCAAGAAGGGTGCTGCTTAAGGTCTATAATAACAAACGTACAAATGCGGGGGTGGGGGGCTGTGGGGCTGCCTCATTACTTAGCTTTTAGATCTGAGCCAACTTCCGGATTTGGAATCCATTCACCAAAGACGCAGAACCCCGCAATGCCATGGCAAGCTGTACTGTGAAGATAGTCGGATCAGTTTCCTGGGGCTGCCGTAACAAAGTGTAAAGAGTAGGTGGCTTACCTCAACAGAAATTTAGTCTCTCATAGTTCTGGAATCCAGAAGTCTGAAATCAAGGTGTTGGCAGTGCCACGCTTCCTCCAAAACCTGGAAGGCAATCCTTCTTTGCCTCCTCCTCGTGGCTGGGGGTTGTTGCAATCTCTGGTGTTTCTTGGCTGGTAGATGTGTCACTCCGATGCTGGCTTCACATGGCTATCTTCGCCCCGTGTCGTCTTCTGTGCCTCTCTCTGTGTTCAAATTTCCCTGTTTTCTAAAGACTTCAGTCATGTTGGATTAAGGTCCACCCTAATGAACTAAACTCATCCTAACGTGGATAAATCTGCAAAGGTCCTATTTTTAAGTAAGCTCACATTCCCAGATATGGGGATGGGGTTTCAACATATCTTCTTTCGGGGGGACACAATTCAACTCATAACAATAATCCTCCCCCAAAGGTCATGTACTAGGTGACCAATCGCTGGGGAAAGGAAAAAACCCAAACTGTTCAAGGACTACTGGACACAGGGTTTGAGTTGACATTGATACCTGGAGAACTGAAGCGTCATCATGCCACCCCCCTCCTCCCCGTTAGAATAGGGACCTACAAGTCCAAATAGTAAGTGGAGTTCTGGTTAATGTCCAGCTCACAGTGGTCCTGCTCACTCCATTGACATGCCTGTGGTCACTTCCTTGTTTCCTAAGTGCACAATTGTAATTGGCATATTCAGGAATTGGGTCAGCTTCAACATTGGCCCTTGGGACAAAACCTTTCACTGCATAACACCACATCTGAAAATACCTCCACCAGCCACAGTGGTAAGTCAAAAACAATATGGTATTCTGGAAAAGGTGGTGGAAATTTGTACCACCGTTAAAGTCCTCAAGAATACAAAGTCATAGTACCAATCACATCTCCATTTAATTCAGTCTGGCCCCTGCAGAAACTGACTAGATCTTAGGGAAGGACTAGAATCTACAAAAAATTAGACAAATAGTAACCCTGATCGCAGGTGCTGTGCTGGACGTGGTCCATGGCATGCAGTCACTGACCTGGCAGATGCATTCTTTTCCATTACAAACAAGAAAGAGGATTAGAAACAGTTCGTATTAATGTAGGATGGAAAACAGTATTCCATTAAAACTTTGCCTCAGGGCTAGATGGATTCTTCTGTCTTCTGTCATAATGTGGTCTGAAGATATGTGGACCATCCGAACATCCTACAGAACATAATGATATCATGGTGATGGGACAGAAGAAATAGTAGGTGGATAGTTCACTGGAGAACTTGGTAAGATACATGCACTAGAGAGGATAGGAGGTAAAGAAGGTCCCTATGAAGTTTTAGGGACCTGCCATCTGGGTAGTAGCTAGTGACCCTGACCAGCAGGAAGGGGAAGGGCTCCTTTTACACAAGGGGCAGGAAAAATTTGTATGGAGCCCAGGGGTCCCCTTGGGTGGCTCTGGGCAGCCCCTCCCCCATAGTAACTGTGAATAGGCACTCCCAGCAATCCCACACTGAAAAGGGGTTGAGGTCCCTCCAGGTATAAGGTCTGGGTCACACCACCGGGTAAGCCACCACGATCTGCCAAGATGAGAGATAACAGTGAGGGGGACAATCAGAAGGAGAGTGGAGGAGAAAGAGAATGAATGGGATTCATGGCCCCTCTGCCCCTAGCCCCCCTCCTCTAAGTGCCCCCTCTGGAGAAGAGGCCATGTGACCTACCCTCCCGAGGAACTATTCCCAAAATCTACACGAAATAAATAAATTGCACAGCATGGGGGCCACGGGCCAGCCCCAGCCCTCTGAAATCTGCCTCTCCCAGCCAGGGACAGCACAGCAGGGACAGCAGTCAGGGCTCCTCTGTCAAGCAACTTGGGCTCAAGGGCCTGTCATCGGCCTGCCAAAACTTCCTTGAAACTGTTTCCTCCCAGCCCTCCAGCCTTCCCTCTCTTCTTGGAAAGGCTAGACTGCTTCCCGACAACTCCCAGCCTCCTGTGGCTTCCTCCCCATCTTAGCTTCCTGTGGCTGTGGCAACAAATCACCACGGCTTATGGGCTCAAAACAACACAAATTCATTATCTTACAGTCCTGGAGATCAGGGGTCTGAAACAGCCCCTCGGGGCTGCATTCATTCCGCAGGCTCTAAGACAGAATTTATCCCCTGCCTTGCATAGCTTCTAGAGGCGGTCCACAGTCCTTGGCTCCTGGCCCCTTCCTCACATCACTCAGACCTCTGCTTCTATCATCACGACTCCTTCTAGGACTCTGCCCCCCTGACGCCCTCTTATATTATAGAATCTGTGATCTCAGCGGGCCCATCCTGACGATCCAGGATAATCTCCCCATCTCTCGATTCTTAACTTGATCACATCTCCAAAGTGCTTTTTGTCCCATGTGGTAACATATTCACAAGTTCTGGGGAGCAGGACGTAGACATCTTTGTGGCATTATCCAGGCTACATACTTCCCACTTTCTCCCACCAGCATGTGCCCTGAGTGTGTTTCTTGCACATCTAATCTCATCTTGATATCCTTCCTTCTTGGGGAACTTAAACTGACACCTGGGTCATCGACTACTGCCCCTTAGAGAGTCCTGAGCCTGGGTGCCATGCCTCAGGGGGCACTGTGCTTTGGAGAGCCTTCCCCAAACTTTCCAAGCCCCTCTCTGGTGCCTGGAATTGCCCAGGCTGATAGTACCACTCAGGTGGGATTCCAGCCTGACTGAGACCTGGGTGTGTGCCAGTCTCCATCTCCCCCTTAGAAATGTTCTTCAACCCCCAGCCTGTGCACAGGTTCGAGCAAATGCTGTGAAGACCTCTTAGACTTGTGCCTTTGGGGTTGCTCTGAGGCCCTTATCTCAGGCCCCAGTTCCAGCAAGGGAATTGCCTGAGCAGGCTCCAGCTGGCCTCCATGGTAGTTCTTCTGGATTGCATGAAATTGAGCCATCAGGGTAATGCTCAGATGCTGAGTTTGGATGATGCTCTCTCATACCAGATATGAAAGGAGTTCAGCGGTCTGAGCAAACATCCATCTATCACAAACCCTTGGCTTGAGCAGCATTGGTGGCCCGCATAACAGCTCCCCCTTCCCCATGTTCACGTCAGGCAGTCTCCTGGGGGCTCTGGAAAGGCCTCTGAGGACTTTCTAGCTGACACTCTGCCTTGCCAATGGGCCCTTCCAATCCAGGCCTGCTCTTGACTCCCGTCAATGTGATGATGTCATGCTCTCCAGGGGCTCAGACTGTGGAGGGTTAGACATTCCTTGCTGAACAGGACACTCCGGTTGTTGCACCAGGGGCCCTGGTCTGTCCTCCCCATTGGTAGAGGTATGTGGAAGGCAGGGATGGAGTCAACATAGGAAGAGAACACACTTCAAGAATGTAGGATTATAATAGAAGGAGTTCAGAGAAGAGACGGTTGGAAGATGTGTTCTCTACCTTTATACTATAAAATTCACCTTTTTTCAGTAATAAATATATTTTTTCACTGTACATAGTTATAAAAATTGTTTTTCTTGTGATGAGAATTTTTAAGATCCACTCTCCTAGCTACTTTCAAATACGCAATACGCTATCATTAGAGTATTAAAATCATAGAGAAAGTAGAAGGGTGGTTGCCCGGGGCTGGGGGGTAAGGGAGTGGGGAGTCAGCATTTAACAGATTTTCGGTTTTACAAACATGGTAAGATTTACGGAGACGGATGATGCTGATGGTTACACAGCATTATGAATGTATTTAGTACGACTGAACTGCACACTTCAAAGTAAACAGATGGTAAATCTTTGTGTTTATTTTACCTCCATGAAAACTTTTGGGAGGGGGAAAAAAGGGGAATGAAGGGAAAAAGGGAACTAATACTATAGCATGGACCAACCTCGAAAACACTCCGCTAAGGGAAAGAAGCCAGTCACAAAGGTCACACACTGGATGATTCCACTTATATAAAACATCCGGAATACATAAATCTGTAGTTGCCATGGCTTCAGGGAGGTGGGATTGAGGAAAAACTGCTTACTGGGTTTCCTTCTGGAGTGATGAAAATGTGTTAGAGCTCCGTAGATAGTGCTTGCACAGCACCGTAGTGCACTAAACACCACTGAATTGTTCACTCTAAAATGGTTACGTTTATGTTATGTGAATTTCACCTCTATTAAGTTTTTTGAAAGCTCCCCCAAAATTGCCTGTCTAGCTGGTGGGTGCAGGTGAGAGTAAAAGTAATCAGTGCCGAGTACCTGGAGCCCTTCTGGGGGTGACATTTGGCCCAGATCCCCCCCAATTCCTGAAGGTCATCTCTGGGGACCTGTGTACCACCGTCTGGGCAAAGAAACCCACCTGGGGGCCTCAGCAACTTTCCATCCTCCAGATCAACGCATAGCAGAGATACAGTCAGCTCTCTGTAGTTCTTCCTACAAGATAGGCCCAATGCTTTTGCAAGCAGACACCAAGGACACAGCCTTGGATCAGAGCAGCGTGTAGAGGAAAGCAAAATCCGTGTGACTGTTCAGCCTAAGGGCCCTCGGCTTTCTCACCCTAACCCCACCTTTAAAGGTGCGGCAGGCCCCCACTCTGGCTTTAAGCCTGGGGCATCACAAAGGCCCTGCCAACATTGCGCAGGGCACTCGTGAGGCCAGAGAGGGGAGGGGTGAAAGAACTACCAGCCAGGGTGCTTCACATGGGCAGTGAGGCAACAGCAGTGGAAGGAAGCTGGGGGCTGAGCTTGAGGAATAAGCGAAGTTACTGTGAGATAGTTTGTTTCTTAAGGAGATGACAAGAAGTCCCATTCAAAAACAAAACAAAACAAAAAAACAAAAAATGCTCTTTGGCAAGGGCCACACCGAATGTACAGGAAAGGGGGTGATGAAGGGCCACATGTCAGAGGACATGAACAAGGAGGTGCCCAGACCCAGAAGAGAAGTCAGCCATGGGACCGTGTCTCTTCCTTAAGAGACGGGAGAGAAGGGGAAAGGATAGGAAATGTGGAAACTGTTGGAAGGTGGAGGGAGGGAAACTCAGGAAGCACAGAGCAGATGGCCTTAATCTTCTAAATGGGAAAGGAGGCAACATCTGATTTGGCTGGGGTGGTGATGGGAGGCAGGGCGGAGCAGGGAGTCTGGACGATTCCCCTGTGGCTACAGAGGGGCCAAGAATAGGGCCTCCTGGGTGAATAACAGCAGCAGTTCTCAAGCTTGCCTTGGGAGAAGAATCTCAGGAAGGGAGTGTCAAAATGCAGATTCCCCAGCTCCTCCCCTGGAGGCGGATTCTGTGGGCCTGGGATGGGACCAAAAATCTACATTGTTAGGACAGCCTGTGTATATACTTAACACCAGGGGGGGTTGGAGAAACAGTGGATTAAAGCTCTGTTGAGCAGCATGGAGAGCCCATGAGAGGCTGGATAACATGGTGTTATCCATTTAGTATCCTTTTCACAGCAAAACACTGATGCCCGAAAGTCCACGGGGAGAAAACTGATAGTGGGGTTTTGCCATGGGAGTGGGTCTATCCAGGAGGGTGGAGTTTAGCCAGGAGGGTGGGGTCTATCCAGGAGGACCGGGTTTATCCAGAGGTTAGGGTTTATCCAACAGGGTGGGGTTTATCCAGGTAGGTGTGGTGGGAGGTCCAGGGCGTGGGGGTTTATTGAACACAATTGAAATGCTTGACCTTGGACCAGCACTTGGTAGAGACTAGAATGATGGCCAGAGGGAACTAACCGGTACCCCCTGAGAAAAGAGGAGAAAACAGGGTCAAGGTCAGGAGGTCAGGGAGGGTGAGGAGATGGGAGTGGTTCGAGGGGGAGATGGGAGTTTCAGAATTGGACGAGGGGCCTTTGGGTCCAGGCAGAGCTGCTCACCTGGGAGAGGCATATTCCCAGCTCACCTATTGGACCAAGCACAACTTCCTGATACAGCATTTCTACACGTATATTTGGGGAGGAAATTATTTTTATACTATAATGAACACATTCCATTAATATGCAGAGAATAGTAAGATTTAAAAAAAAAAAGACTTCAAAGACTTTTCTGCGGGCTGCCTCAGGCCACCCAGGGTTGGTGCCCCTCTGTGCTCACGGGGAGGAGGAAGAAGTTGAGAAAGACGGATGAGGAATTTATACACTTAAAAGCTCCAGGACCATCCCTGAAAGGAGGATCTCTCAGTAGAGACAGGCAGTCAGACCTTTTGGAACTTCCAGAAATTGCTAATCGTTGACAATTTTTACTTATATGAATGACCACTTGTGATTCAACCTAACTCTGAGATTCACGTGGGAGGTGTTTCTCCCTCGCCACCGCCTCTACCATGTGGCCTCAAGGGGGCACTGCTCCTCCTTCTAAATTCCACTTCCTTGGCTTCTTGAAACACCACCAAGTCAGGGTTGGAACAGAGAAGATTATTTAAGAAGGAAGCAACCGTAGAGAGACAAATCTGAACAGTGCAGCTCCCTGTCGCCTAACATGTGGCGCTCAGACCAGTAGCATCAACGTCACCTGGGAGCACCGGAGGTTCCCTGGCCCCCAACCAGACCTATCGGATCAGCATCAGCATTTTACAAGATCCCCCAGGTGATCTTCGGCGCACACTGAATATCTGAGAGGCAGTGATCTAGCTGGCGACATTCTACTTACAGGGCATCTGCCTTCCTCGCCCCAGCAACCTGGCCCTGCCTGCTCAGCTCCCACCTCCGGAAACCCTCTCTTAGGGCCCTTCACTGCCAGCCGTCCCAGTGATATGTCTTCCTGTCTATGGATCCACTTCTTCTTTCAGGGAGTGTATTAACTCTCTATTGCTGTGTAACAAATGACCCTCCAAGTTAGTTTAAAGCCATAAACATTTGTTCTCTCATGGTTTCGGTGCACTAGGTATCTGGACATGGTTAGCCTGGTACCTCTGACATAAGGTCTCTCTCACACTGCTGTAAAATATCAGCGGACATCACAAGGCCCCACGGTGGGTATTTCACTTTCAAGCTCACTCATATCAGAGGGTCAGCAGGCCTCGAGTCCCCACTGGCTGTTGACCAGAAACAATAACTTCCTGCCACATGGTTCTCTCCATAGGGCTAATCACAACATATCAGTTTGCTCCCCTCAGAGCAAGAGCTCGGGAAGGGGAGATGGAGGGGGCAGAGAGAGACAGACAGACAGGGCAAGCAAGACAATTCACTATCTTTCATAACCAAATCTTGGAAGTGACATTCCATCACTTTTGCCACTTTATATTGCTGGCTAGAAGCAAGTCTCTAGTCTGGCCCAGGCTTACGGGGAAGGGATTACACAACAGTGTGAATACAAGGAAGTGGGGACCATTTGGGACAATCTTAGAGGCTGCCAACCCCAGGGA
Source organism: Ursus maritimus (assembly GCF_017311325.1). Classification (NCBI taxonomy): domain Eukaryota; kingdom Metazoa; phylum Chordata; class Mammalia; order Carnivora; family Ursidae; genus Ursus; species Ursus maritimus. The sequence continues at coordinate 18,248,399 of NW_024425564.1, forward strand.
GTGACCTCGCATCTAAAGGGCATGCCCTCACAGGGCAACCATATCAGAATACAAGAAAAAAAAACCGTCCATGGTCGTATGGTAAGGATGACTGACATCCAACAGCAGGGGTCCATTTCCTTTTCACAGTACTTTTCAGAGTCATTCCATATTAGCATCACTAGGGAACATTAAAAAATACCAGTAAAGATCAATGGAATCAGAATCTCCAGGAATCAGTCTCCTGAGATTGATTTTTTTTTTTTTTAATTTTACTTTCTCGGCTGGTTCCATTGTAGAGCAGGGGTTGAGAATTACTGCCTCAGATGAACAATTTCAAATGCTACAATGCCAGGGTCAAGGTCACTGGGACAAAAGAAGGCGTGGGGCCCCAGAGCTTAGAACTCTGATGGTTGACCTGCTGGGGTATGGGTTGACAGGAAAAGTGAGCCTGGGGGTCTAGGCCCTAAGGAGTGTTGGGGTTGGAGTGTTATCCTAGAGGGAAGAAGATAAGACCAGAAGAGATAAATGACTTTCTACAACTGCTGCTTTAACAAAACTCCCATCAAATCATGAGGCTACCATGACACTTGCAAGAGTTAGGAAGATAGGGACGGAGAAAGGGCAGGAAGGAAGGTCGAAAGAGAAACCTATCCATTTCTAAAACTTGCCCTCAACTCTAGCCGATGGCTCCAAGGCATTGAACATGGACAATTAAGGAGGCTTACCCAATCCAAGTACCTCATAATCTTTTATTCTACAGTCCATAGATACACAGAAATTCAGACCTGGAGAGGTTTTGTAGATTACCTCCCCACCTTCACTCATGTGTGAGGAAGCAAGAGGCACAGGGAGGTCACGTGAAGGATCATAGCATTCGCAGGATTTGAACTCACATCTTTGATCCTGAGCCCAGTGCTTAAATCACAGGCTTCCCGCAGGCAGCACATCTCTCTGGATGGGGTGGGTTTTCTTCCTCCTCCTCCACACCGGTGTGAGAATGAGTTTCACTCAGGAATTGCCCAACGGAAAGAACATGCATTCTCTTACGGGACTCCATGTCCTTGGACAGCATCTTTCACAAAAAGATTTCAACAAGAATTAGCCCACAATAGGTCAGTGGCACATCATCAAATGGGGTGATTATAGTCTCCGAATCTCCCAAGATCTCAGCTTGAGCTGCACCTGCTCATTAGAGGAAGGAGTGTGCATCTGAGCCACAGTTTGAGTCTCAGGTGGACCTTAAGCACTGCCCTACCCGGGGGCTTTCTCCACAACAGGAAAATGGCTCGCTTCTTCAGACAGGTCCAACCTTTCCCTCGCCTCCCTAGCCTCTCCCGCCTGATCCGTATCTCATCCTTATCCACTGTTCTCATTCTCAAGGACCGGGTCTCTCCCGTCCTGTTGCTATGGCCACAAGCCTCGCCCAAAGCATACCAGCACTGTGGTTTTCACAGATGTTGGCCGACATCCAGGCACATGCAGAGCAGTTGGGGAGAAAACTGTTCTCCTCTGAGAGCTGGTCCAAGGCTGTTCCTTGGTCTCTCTCTCCACTGGGGGCTGAGTCTTTCAGAGCTGTCCGTTGGCTGTCACGTGTGACCGAGAAGCAATTGTTCATTTCTCTGTCCTGCACCAGCTTCTTGGGAGCCTCTAACCCAAATTTTAAAGAGCTAAATAAGGCTGTTCCCAGAGCTCAGGACCCTGGCTGTTTACCAAATATTGAAAACTTTACCAGTTGCCACCAGTTCCAAATCTCTAAGCTCTTAAAAGAGTCATGAGGAATGTTGCCCCAAGAGGTCCAGCCCTGGCCCGTTCCCGATGCTCTTGAGTGTCCTATGACCTGAACTGGCTGTCCCAGAAAGAAAGAAATCCATGGTAGAGGAGGCAAAGAAGCATGTGGAGAATAGAGATATAATTTCTTTAAAAACAAAGGAAAACCTTCCCGTGTGTAACATGTCCTAAGTGCACAGCTGTCCCTGGGTGATTTGTGTTGGCCTAATGTTTGTGTTCATGATAATGACAAGCAAGGAGAATATCTGAAGGGTTCTTCAGTGAATACCAACACTACCAAGTAACATCTGCCCCTTAGGGGTGGACAACCTGTTTTATCCTGGTCAGGATTCTACCTGGAATCCTGTAGGGGGAAAATGCAGACAGGGCACTCTGGAGGTCAGAAAGCAGCACAAAAGTGCAGAATGTTGTTTTCATTCTCCACTACTCACAAAGCGAGGAAGACAGGCTGGCCCCTAGCCCAGGATTTGTGCCACATTATTGGAGAGCCCTGCCTGGGGGTGGGGGGTGCAGGGAGATGCTGACGGGTGTTCACCCGGTGAGGAGTGATGGGGTGGGGTGGGCAGAGGCCACTTCTGCTGGCCAAACCACAGCAGTCACAGCCACCTTCTGATGTCCAGGGCCACCGAGCCACCACCACCCCCAAATCTCATTTTTGGCATTCATCGGCCCAGAGGTAATTTGCCGAGAGTTGCCATGTCTTTGCTAAGTAGTGGCTAAAAAAGAATGGAATATTCTGGTAGAGCTGCCTTGGGGAACAAGGTGCTTCATTCTTCTTTAGAAGAAATATAGAAAATGATCTCTTTCCAATGGGAGAGAATAAGATTGTAAGTTAATAACTTAAAAATTAATGAGAAAGATGTCAAAAGATGCTGTGGTTTTCATTTCCTCATAACTTTTGTGCTCACTTGGAATACTTTACTGAGCTTATTACTTAAGTCCAAATGTTTTCATAAAGATTTACAATTTTTAAATTGAGGGACAATGCATTTACATCTATAGCTTGCAAAGCAAATCTGGAGTACAAGCTTTAAAATTCAAGCCACATGGCCGTGCCCAAGTTCCCACCAAACCATCGCCGTCAACGACTTTTTACAGCACCCCGTAAGAGCAGGAAAAAAAGATCCTGGGTACCAGGCTGGAAAGGTCAACGTTTGAAGGGATGACAGCCATCACGTTTCCCAGTACAAACGGCACAGCCCCTGTGCTTCCTTTCCATCCTCTTTTCAACAGCCCCTCCCCCCCCAGCACCCAGTTTGTTAAAATGACTCCTGGTCTCTGCAAAGAATATCTGGAGGAGCAGAGGCCAGACAGTAGAGCCGGAAGAAACCTCAAACAGAACCAAACAAACAAGGCCTGGAATATCTTCAGAAGTTGCTAGCACTCTATTGAGACACACTGTCTTTTGAAAGACAAGGACAGTTGGAAACTTCTTACACCACCAATGCCCCCCCCCCATGAAGGCAAACACTTTCTCCCTCTGCAGCTCATGGCTGTTATCACCCCATCGCTCACATGCACAGTGCTCAGCCTCGCCCATGCCCGGATCCCGAGGGACAGCTGCTCGGAGACCCACCCAGAAGCTAAGCTGCAGGGTGAGCAATGTTTTCCACTGTGAGCGGGCGCCCGGCTAAGCTGCATGTGGGTGAATCATGAAAGCCTGAACAGGGAGATGGATTAGGGCTAGAAGGGAACTCCACTTCATAAAGCTTGTGCCTCCCCTCCCCCACCAAGAACAGGCCTGGAAAGGAGACCTACCACTTTCCAAATAGGTAAGGGAAAACGCAAGTTGTTCTTTCTCTCTCTTTTTTTTTCTTTTTGCTGAGTTTCGAGTCTCTGGAAGGCTCACATGCACCTGGCAGCTGTTGGCTTCCTGAGCCCGTGCAAACACACACACACACACACACACACACACACACACACACACACACACGAAGTGTAGGGACACAATGAGGCCCAGGACAGCAGGTCTGGAGTGCAATCGCTGTCCGTTCAGATGTAGCTCTCCACTTCCTCGTCGTGTTACCCTGTCAGGCACTTCCCCTCTCCCCACTCCGGCTGCCTTGCTGGGAAGCTTTGAGGAAAGAGTCCCTGTGGCAGGCAGCGGCGGTATCCAGGCCAAGTGGCTGGCACAGAAGAGACGCCCAATGAGTCTGCTCCGACAGAGTGAATGTATGTCTTCTCAGTGTCTAGCACTCAGTCGTCAACTTGCTAAGTGCTGATTTTGTCCCTTTCCTTGTCCAGAGGAGCCCCCACTGTGGTGCTGGTTCCCATAGCTCTGTCTTTCTATCAGGCCGAAAATACAGCTTGTTGGAGGGGCCGGGTCGTCTCTACCAGGTGCTGGGGGAGAGTCTGCAGACCAGGTTTCCAGCCCCGCTTCTGTCACTAAGTAGTTGTGCAGCTCTGCACGGGACTATTACAGTTTCCTCTTGCCTCCTTCTGAACCTCCATGTTCTCCACGTTTAAAAGGAGAGCACTGGGACTAGATCCAGAGTTGAAAGCCATTTTGTAGCATCAAACCCCTTTCTTCACAAGAAACCGTACACAGAACCTCAACCCAATGAAATAACTCAGGGTAGGGGACAAAGGCCTAAATCTGAGTCTGCTCAGCTCCCCAGCTCACCTGCTATTAGAGGTTGAATGGAAGGCACCCCCCCTGAGGAACACTTAGAGTTCCCTGGAGCACAGTTAGAGAATCGCCTTCATGTTCTAAATAAATCGCATTTATATTCTAAACCTGACATTTTGTGATTGTTTACAGAGTAACTCAGGCACATTTTTGAGCCTGACAAAGTTAGATCAAAGCTGATATGTAACACTTATCAGAAAGAATACAACCGAGACTCCTCCATACCCAGCTGCTCAGACTTGAGCGCTGGGAATCAGTCGCTTGGCAGGAAGTCCCTCTTAACTGGTTTCAGCTGGAGACTCCACAGCCGTGGGGACTCTGCAGCACTGGGGGAGAAGAGAGAGGATGGGGAAGTAATGTGGGAAAAAGTGCGATCTTATCCTGAAGAGAGCGTCCTGTGCACATAAAGCATTTAGAGGAGAGGGTAGAAATAGAGCCTGCAATAAATTAGCCAGCAGTAAGAGACGGGTGGGGTGCAGGGGAAAGAGCACGAGGCAGGAAATCAAAACACCCAATCCCGGGTAGGCATCAACTGGTGACCTTGAGCAAGCCACACCTGTGTCTCAATTCCCTCGATGGCAGGGCTAGACCAGGTCACCTCGAGGGGACTTTGCCAGCCATAAACTCCTGCGAAGAATTGCAGGCACTTGAGAATGTTGATAACAACATTGTCATTGTTAGCATTTTCCAGCTACTTGTGTTCGATAACCCTAGTCTGCAACTGTGACATTAGAAACCCGTCTGCGGCCACTGTCAGGGCTTGGGGTCTGCATGTAAAGAAAAGGGGATGGCTTTGAATCTGTAAGACCGGTCTGTACAACATCTCCTGGGGCCTTTATGATATGGGTCAAGCACTCTTGGCGTACATGGGCACTTACCATGTCCAGGAAAGGTGGATAGACCCACGCAGGCTGGTAGAATTGTCTAATTATCTGCAAGGATTTGCCATGGCTCTGTTGCTTGGCTAATGTTTTCTGAGGTCCCACTTGGAGGGTCTCAGATGTACTGTTTATGCTATTACTTTTCCATTTTTGTTTTTGTAAACCTCCTAAACCAAATGACCCGGAAGTTGGAAGCAAGAGGAGCCAACACAGAGAGACAGGGAAACTCGATGCATTCACTTAACCCTGGGTGGGACTGGACGAGGCTTCTTCAGGTCCCGGGAGACTCCTACAAGATGACCATTTCCCTAAAGGAGGCAGTGAAGGTACATGCAGTGTCTTTAAGGAGAGCACGTGTCTTGGCTAGGTAATTGTTTGCAATGGCATTCCATCTTGGTTCCTTTCGTCTCCTTCAGCTTTTCAGTTTCAGGCCTTATCAGGACTAACAAGGGGGCCCCTGGTTTTACGTATCCAGCTTTGCCAACAGCGGGGAGCAGAGACACGCAGCCTGGTAAGGAAGGAGGTAAGGGTGTCCTGCACTCACTCATTATGGACAGAACGCACCCCTGTATATGTTAGAATACTTTCAACTGCAAGTAACAGAATGCCCAGCTCCAACCAGCTTTAAAAACAAGGATATTTTTATCTCATATGATAAGAAGCCCAGCAAGCTCCAAGGGGATTAAAGTTGTGGCTTGGCAATGTCATCAAGAACCCCAGTTCCTTCCAGCTTGTGGCTCTACTGTCCTTGGGATGTTGGTATTGGCCTCAGGCAGCTCATCTCATGGTTTTAAGACACTTTCAGCAGTCTCAGTTTCACATCACAGCGCAGGGCCATCATTCTGTGCTGCTGCTCAGAACCCCGTGCTCAGAGGGGCCCCACACTTGTTCTATGCTTTGCTGTCGCCTTCTTGAAAATCTTAATAATTTCATCTTCGAACTCAGATTCTGTGAGTGAAGTTCTGTAGGACAATGGAGCATACCCAAGAACAGAGGAGACAGACACAGCATGCACATCCCCCTCCCCACCCTGCTGCCCCATTCATAGGCAGCGTCCGTGAGGCCCTTGAGCAGAAAATCCCAGAGGACCCACATGCATGGGAGTCCAGCGAGACTCAAAACCAGTGCCAGGTAAACATGATCAGCCTATGTTGAGTAAGTGAGGGCACTGATGGCCGCTGGAAGCGGGCTTTCTGGGCAAACCAGAACTTGCTTTGAACACGGAAAGAAGACAGCAGAGTTCTAAGAACACATGAAAGACCAAGGAACCCTATGCAATCCTTCTGACTCATGTCACTCCCCTGTATTGGCCACTTACTATGAAAATGACGCCATAGAAGGGAAGACAGAGGTGGTTGGTTAGTACACCTGCGCAGACTGTTCCAGAAGAAAACCCAGTAAAACCCCAGCTTATAACTCCAAAAGCCTCAATTTCTTGCCTTGTTCCTATCCCTTGACTTCCCCCCACACACACACACTTTCTTTTATCAACAAGCAGCAGGGCAACTATCTGAGTTGTGTGCAATAGTTTATTGCCCTGTAAACGTCTGTCCGGAATAGAATATCCTCTCCTAGAAGCAGTTCCATCCGGCCCCTGGCTGGCTGGCTGGGGCCCCTGTTCCTTTCTAAAGCAACAGCTAGAGCAGCTGCTCTCCAACCTCGTCTGTCCTCCAAAGATCATTTTGTGAAGAAAACAGAAGCAGCTGCCCCAAAGCAGAAAGGAAGACTTCTTTTTTACTGTATGCCCTTTGTAATAGCTAAATGTCTTCCCACGTGCATGGATAACCTACAAAAAGTATTTAATATGTATATTTCTTAAAACCACCTACTCTTACTTGCTTTTGAAAACAAAAACACAAATGCAAATCTTTCACGAAAATTAAAGAAAAATACTAACTTCTGGAATTACTCTAATAAGAAATATCGTGAGTTAGAATTCATCCTGGAAAAAAATACAGCTCTTTTCTTTTTTTTTTTTTTTTTAAGATTTATTTATGCATTTGAGAGAGAGAGAGAGCACGCATGAGCAGGAGGGGCCGAGGAAAAGGGAGAGAGAAGCTCAAGCAGACTCCCCATTGACTGCAGAGCCCAATGCGGGACTCAGTCTCACAACCCTGAGACCACCACCTGAGCCGAAACCAAGAGTCGGACACTTAAGCGCCTGCAAGGTCCGGGGGCCTCACAGCTCTTTTCAGCGAGTGACATTGCAATGTCCAAGGCTGGTCACCACTTTTCTGAGAGTTTCTTTGAGAATACTGGCAAGCCACTTCTCCGCCTGGACCTGCTGTGAACACAAGCACCACAGAGTTCCCTCTGTCCAGCCCACTGTCACACGACCAGTCCCCAAGCTGGGACCTCACTCCTGGCCAGCCTTCCTGCCCGCCTGGCCTCCTCCTTTCTCAGCACGAGAGGAAGCGGGTCACACGGGGAGCACATGCTGGGAGTAGCCGGGCTGTGCTGGACAGTTTCTTCTTCCTTCTTCCGTTATATGCTGTCCTGTTTCAGTAACACCCCAGACCGGCTCACACATGAGCTTGTTGGCGAATGAAGGCTGGAACCAGAGCAGAGCCGAAGATGTGGGAGTTGCCCCCGAGACAGCGGCCCACAGCAGGTGCATGTAGCAGCCAAGGCCAGAGCCCAGGGCACCATAACCACTGCCAAGGGCTCTCTAACACATTCGTGAACTTCCCCGAGTCACCCTTCAGGTACTGCCCAAGACCAACTTTTGTCCAGAAGCAAGAAGGCAACTCTTCTGTCTCTATGTCCACGTAATGGTTCAGGTGACATTTAAAGACAAAACACAACTGTGAGAATCAACCTCCATCATTACAACAAACTTTCTATTTCTTAGATAAGACTGAAGAGCGTCATGGAAGCAGTGTGGTCTACATCAGGGCTTCGCAGCCTCAGCACTGCTGACGTGTTGGGCAGGATAATCCTTGGCTGGGGGGGCTGCCCTGTGCTTTGCAGGATGTGTATTGAGTAGCATCCCTGGCCCTCCCCACTAGAGGCCGGCAGCACCCTCTCCCCTCGGCTTGTGACATCCAAAAGGGTCTCCTTCAGAAAACACTTATCAAGAAAAAAAACTGTTCACAATTATTCTGGCTTTGTAGCCAAATATTATGAGACAGTGAGTGGAACTGAAGCATTCTCCAGTCTGGCTTAGTGGTTTCACAAGATCCGTGGAGCGACCACAATGTCCAGAGCCCAGGAGAGCACGCAAGGTGGCCGCTGGGACATCGGCTCCTTCAGCCTGGTGTCCTGTGCCTGGAGCGCATGGGGAGGCCACTGTGATCCCCCTTCATAGTCCAGCCCCTGTGCCCAGGGGCTCTTGGCTTCTGGCTCTATAGTCAAAACTGGGCTCAGATTCATGTGACTTGGGAAAGGTGCCTTTGTGTCTGTGTGTATGTCTGTGTTTTTCTTTTCTATCATTTTCTTAAAGCAAGTAAACAATACATACACACTATTATAAAGACCTAACAATACAGCGTGAACATATATTTATTGTGAGTGCAAAGCCCCCTCCATCTTGCTCCTTTACCCTTGGGTGACATTCCGTTATCACTTCGTTGTGATTTTTCTGGGTCCTTTATCATGTATTTACATAGGTAAGGAAGTAATTAAAATGGTATTATTTCTTAAATGGAATTCTGGGCTTATATTTCTGTGACTTAAAGTATTCCATGCCAGTATTCTCTTTTGTTTTTAAACTTATATCAACTTTTTTTTTTTTAAGATTTACTTATTTATTTGAGAGAGAGATATAGAGACAGAGAGCCCGAGCCAGCACGGGGCAGAGGAGCTGCAGAGGGGGAAATCGAATCTCAAGCAGACTCCACGCTGAGCACAGAGCATGCCTCGGGGCTCCATCTCAGGACCCTGAGATCACAGCCTGAGTGGAAACCAAGAGCCAGAGGCTCAAAGGACTGCGCCACCCAGACACGCCTAAATTTATATCAACTTCATCGAAATATAATTTACACACAACAAGATGCTCCTATGTAATAAATGTGTACCCTTAGCTCCTGATCTGATTTTGGTCACTAGAGATTAGATTTGTCTTGTCAAGAGTTTGTTATAAACAAAATCATGCTATCTGTGCTCTCTTTGTGTCTGGCTTCTCTCTCTTAAGATAATGCCTTCTCAGTTCATCCCTAAGCGTTGCATATATCAGTTGTCAGGTCTTTCTTATTGCAAAGTAGTGACCTATCGTATGGCTATGTCCCAACTTGTTTATCCGTTCAGCTATTGATGGGCAATTGGGTTGTCTCCAATGTGGCGCTCCTATGCATAATACTATCATGAACACTAGTGGTCAAGTGTGTATATGGACACGTTGTCACCTCTCTTGGAAAGAACCAGTTCCTCAGAGAGCAAATGCTAAGGTTTATGGAAAGCGTATGTTTAACCTTATAAAAAATGCTAAACCGTGTCCAAAGGCAGTTGTACGAATTGATATTCCCACAGGCAATGCACGAATAAGAGCTCCAGCTGCTCTATGGCCAGCAAGTTCCTGCTAACCTTTCCGAGCTTCCCTATCCTCCGTGATACGGAGATGGCTGTGGTATCCACTTCACAGGATCCGGGGGAGGATCGAATACTGTTGTGCTTAGCCCCGTACCTGGAAAATAGCAAAGCTCAGTGTCTACTTCTATGGGTTACAGATGTCACCATGACATGTATGTTTTAGGCACTTGCCCGACCTTACTTGCCCTTCAGTTATTTTTATATTTTCTCCATTTTTTTCGCCATTAGACTTCTTGAAAAAGCATTTGATACTTTCTGCCTTTTCCTGCTAATTCATCAACCCATGGCCATGTGACCGCTAATCCCACCGATGCTCTGAAAACTCTCTCAATGTCCCCCAGCATTTCTATGCGGATGATTCCTAAACCCGCAGCTTGGTTCCAAAAAAGCTCTCCTGAGTCCAGACCCTGATTCTAGTGTCTGCTGGACATAAGCCCGTTCACAGCCCCAACGTCCTTTCTCCATTTCTGCTCCACAAAGACTTTTTCGGTCCTCCGTACGATCCTCAAACGCCACCTTCTTATAAACCTTCCTCTATCTCTTAATTCCTGGCTTTGCAGAGCACTTTGGATTTCTATTACTAGTATGGCAAAATACGTAGATAAGTATTGAATGTATGAAAATTCAGAGCCTTAGCTCAGACTGTAAAGAAAGAATGCTGCTGTTGAACTTCAAATCTCCATTTTCTTTCATGGGACCCAAGGCAAGTTATGTAACTTTGCTTTCCTCTTCTGAAAACTGGGGGAAAGCATAACACCTACCTCATAGAATTGTTGTGAGGATTAAATGAAGTAATATGTATAGCCCTCAGCACAGTGCCCGACCCATACTAAGTGCTCAATAGAAGTTAGCTTCTCGTTGCAGTAGGGAGAGCACCCCAGATCTGCAGACCAGAGCGTCTCAGCAGTGGTTTTGTCTACGTGTTTATAGGGAGGAGAAGACAAGTCACAGGTGGGTCGTTTCATAGTGAGGATGGCTTTATAATCTGAAGTGTGTCAAGACAAGACAAGAAGTGTCTATCTCTGTGTCCACCTAGTTTCGGAGGACAGATAGTTCAGTAATCCTTTATGAAACAAAGATGGAATTTGGAGGACCAGTCTGGACTTGAAACAGGTAAACTATGGGGTCATCCACGATCCTTGTGGGGTCACAAAAACAACTGGACAGCTGGTCTTATCTAAGTCATGGGGAAGGGCTGTTCTTTGCAATAAGCTGTTTCCCAGAACACAAAAGGGGAGATTTTGGAGAACAAAAGTTTAGGGGATTAGCCCTCACTGTTTTCTGCAAGTGCCAGGGCTCAGGTAAAGTTCAATATTGCCAGCCTCTACTCTCATTCAACACAATCATGTGGTTGTGCTGGAACAACTATGTCTGGAAATGAGGCAATGGGGATGTCCAGATCCGCGCCACCATCAGTCCAGATTTGATTGCCACGTGTTAAGTTGTCAGCTCAGATTTGGCCACTGTGCACAAATTCAGCTGGAGGCAGAATTGTTCTCTGGGCTGCTAGATCATGATATATGATTGACTCATTTGTTAAGTCAATGGCTGCAGAGTAGCCTTTACAGACATGTTTCAGAGACATTGTGAGTTCAGTGGCAGGCCACTGCAATAAAGCAAATATCGCGATAAAGCAAGTCAAATGAAATTTTCTTCCCCCGTGCATATACAAGTTGTTTACACTATGCTCTAGTCTATTAAGTATTAATAGCATATGTCTAAAAAAAAGTCATATCTTAATTTAAAAAGTACTTTATTGCTTAAAAATTTAAAAAATTAGAAATTAAAAAAATTAAAAATGTCAAATAAATAAAATTTTAAAAAAAGAAAAAGCAAGGTCTACCTGTGCAACTCTGGACAGGATGCATGCCCAACAGGTGGGGATGCCATTTACCTGTTCTGAGAGTCTTGTGAAAGCAGTCTCTTTGCAGTGTCATCTGCTTCTGGGGGCTTTCATGGAACCTCAGTTTAAGGTCTCCCACTAGAATGGATTTCCATTCAGAGTATGGCTTACAATTCTTTTTAATTGTGAAACATAAACCCAAGGTTGTACTCCATGTAGTTTTGCAGCAATGTGGTGGTTCAGAGAGCAGCGTAAGGTCCATTCTTCCTGGTTCAAGAATGGTGTTCAGTAGTATCTTTCCAGAAAATCAGGTCTCAGGTAGATCAGGTAAGGACGGCCATGGAGCCTCTGGGAAAGAAGCAGATGTAGCCCGTTGGTGGTAAGTAGGAGTGTATTTAATTAGACTTTGGCAGTATTTGAGGACATTGGATTATATCAGGTTAGGATCCTCTAATGTCCAGGAGGAGCAAAGGGATCTTCACTGGGCTGCTGATTATTTCATAAGGAGACAATCAGTGTTGACTGGAGGGGGAGGAGGAAAGAATCATCAGGGCTAAAGACAAGACTTTGGGCAATGGCAGGTTGACTTCCTGAGTGAGCTTGATGAATTCAAGTTTTAGAGCACCATCAACCTATTTTATTTTTCCAGAGGATTGAAGGTGATAAGGACAGTGCAATTTTTGTGAGAAAGGGAATATTTGTTGAATGTCCCACATAATCTAGGCAATGAAATGAGTTCCTCTATCACTGGAGAAGAACAGAAGGATTCCCCAATTGACAAAAATTCTTTGTAGTAGAAACTACAATGGTAGCAGTAGACCGGTAGTTTGAAAACAAAAAAACAAAAATAAAAAATAAAATAAAATAAAAACATTTTTAATTATCTTAAAAACATAAGACTAAGGTTAGACCCATGTTCATGTTAATAAGACTTTGGCAATTGGATATAACCCATTTGTCAATAAGACAGGGACAGAGGGAGCTGGCTCTTATCCTTGTCATGCATTTACATTTCACCAGGATTGTGTTTCTGACCCATGGGGCAATTTGACGTTATCTGCTCAATATGAAGTTTGCAGAAGCAACCTCACCGACATGGAGGAGACCTTTAAGATTACCTTTGCTATGATGTGCAATGTTATGGAGGTTGTGGTCAGGTAAATGGAGGTTGTGGTCAGGTAAGGGACAGAGAAGAGACCCAGTGACCATCTGGGCATCTCCAAAGCTCATTTGACCGGATCAAATTTCCAACATATTTCCAATTAGTTTTATCAGGCTGAGGTATTCGCAGTCAATGTGCCCTAAGCTTCTTAAGTAGAGTTTCCATCTCTAAAGAAGGTTGAGCAATGGGAAGTATGCAGGTAATCAAGGAAATTTTTCTTAAGAAGCAGCTATTATAACATATTTGTCACACGAGGAGTTTCCTTTAATTTTGAGGGTGTGGCCATTATTATGAACTTCAATTTCAAGAATATTTAATTCCTTGGGGAAAGCCTCCAATAGGCCACTGATTTGGGTTCCAGTTTTGGTGGGTGACCCAGACCCACTTTATTTCCATAACATAACTCCAACAGCACATTGACTATAAGACATAGGGTGAAGCCCCCAAAACATGTTTTTCCTTTTTGTTCATAAAAAGGGAAAAGGACAATGAGTCCAAAACAGGGAATGCAAACGTGGGAGGAGAAGATCGAAGGGACGTGAGGCTTTGAAATGCAGGTATCGAAGGAGAGTCACTAAAGGGTTTGGGGATGGTCTCCTTAGCCGTGACATGTAAGGGAGACACAATAGTGGAAAATTAGGGGTCCAGTTTCTGCAACGGTCAACTAATTCTGGAAACCTTTGGAGTCATTTTTTTGGTCTCATGAAGAGGGAAATTGATAGTAGTCTTAATTCATTTAGGGAATACAATCTTCCATTTAGTGGGGGTATCATGCTTTAAGATAATGAGCTTGAGGACTGCATCATTGCATTCTGCTTTTAGAGAGCTTATGGCCCTTTCAGGGAAGAGCTTGCAATAAATAATGGGTGGTAACCAATGAGCTGTCAAAATCAGGGGAGTCATGAAAGGGAAAAGGTGTGAGCAGGAAGCCAAGGATCTCAATAGTGAGGTTGTTGCAGGAGCCAAGAATGTTGATAGTCTAGTTGGAAACCTTTCAAGAAGGTTTACTGAGTAGTGAAGCTAAGCAGAAAGCCAGGCTGGGTAGTGAGGGATCCTAGTAAGACAGGAAGAGGTCCAGAGAAAGGCAGTCATGTGAACAATTATCAAGTCCCTCCACAGTATGGCTTTTGTACGAGGGGCGGGGGTGGGAAATGAGAAGTGTTAATGGTAGGATGTGTTGTACGTGGCCCACTAGGAAGGGAGCGGGGTGCCCATTCGTGGGAATGAATGACTATCTCCTCTTGCATGTTAGTGTAGACACAGGGGAGGGTCCCTCAGTGAAAGTCATCAGGGAGATGGAATTTGGATTCTTGTTCCCTTTTACATCTTAAAGCCAGGCTTCCCAGCTCCAGCATCCTTTCATTGATGTTATCTGCAAGTGTCTCTATGGGGGTTCGGAGGTAGCAGACTGCCCTGGCTTGCTTCTCCTAATTAGTTAAGTTCTAAAGGCTTCGGTTTGCACTGTGTTGACTTGACCTTTTCTGCAATGGTGTCTCCATGGTGTGGAGTGAGTGTACATTTTCAGAGAGAGGAGTATGTTGTTTGTTTATAGTACATTTTTGGATAAAATCTCTAATTCCTGGTTTTAAGCCGTTTACAAAATTGGTAACAAAGAGCAGCTAGTTATCAAGAGCAAGACTGAATTAGTTCTTCCCAGCATCTTCTAGTCTATGTCTGCAGGGGTGGGCTCACCTTTTTGTCACTGGCAATCTTGTATTGTTGGCCATCAGTTTTTGAGAGAAAACAGTGGGGATGGATTCCAAAGTTCCTCCCCTGGGGTTTTTAGGCCAATTGGCAGTTTTGGCCTATAAACCCCAGGAGTGTTCTGATCTTTTTGGAAGGCCCTGATGAGGCCCATCTGGCTTTTTCAAATCATACTGGGCAGCTTTGCGACCTACCAGCCGCGGCACAAGTTGTTATAAATCAGGAATCACAGGTGAATATGTCCTGAGGACCAGTCTGAATTAATTATAAACCCTTCCCTACTCTTATTGTCTGGAAATTCTTTACCAAGAGCACAGAAATCTGAGTAAGTCCTTGTTCAGGTGGGCATTCAGGTCGGGAGCTTTCCATCATAGATAGGAAGCACCAATAGTACAGGTTATGACGGGGAGTGGGGAGGCAGAGAACTGCTCATGAGAGAGAACACTGAGAGAGACATTCTTAAGTACACTTTGAGATAGACTGGAGGCATCGTCTCATTCGTCAGCCTCCTTGTAGAGCACAAGGAGCTCACCATGGAGGAGGAGACATCTTAAAGCCCTGAAATTTGAGGGCGCCTCTTAGATGGGCCAGTTTTAGGAGAGTCTAGGTGCCTCAAAGAGACCACTGCAGTTCTAAGTGTTTCTCAGTAAAACCCTGTCATTTTTTGAGAAAAGGAACAGAATTGTCACCATAGTGGTAAAGCATATAATCAGAGGGGATTTTCAGAAAGGGCTGAGAAGTAGATTCAGAGTTTCCATAGTACCAAGGTTAAACAGAAGCCAGGAAAAGGACAAAACCAAAAGAACACTCAGACCAAGAATCAAACTTAAGTCCCTGCCACGCTACCACAGACAAATGCCTGAAGCTGGGCTCACGTGGGATCCCTGGAATGCCAGGTGAGAAAGGAACATGACAGGCTTGAGGGGCTTCAGCCTCTGGGCGGAGAAGCCTGGGTCCAGATGGGCTTCCAGCCCCATCCAATCACAACACCAAACTGTCAAAGACAAAGGACAAGCAGGTAAGTACACTGATTTTATTCAGACTGTTGCAGGAGGGAAAGCACCCCAGATCCAAAGACCAGAGTGTCTCACCAGCGATTCTGTCTAGATATTTTAGGGAGGAGTAGCCAAGCCAGAGGTGGGTCATTTCATAGTTGGGAGGATTTTGTGATCAGAAGGAGTCTGTCTGTCAGCTGAACAAGATAGGTCTACCTTTGTGTCTAGCAAGTTCGGGGGAGCAAACAGTTGAGCTAATCATTTATGAAATGAAGGTAGGAATTTGGAGGGTCTCTGTCTGGCCTTGGAGTCATCCATAAGTTTTATGGTGGTCACAAGAAAGATTGGACAGCCAGTGTCTTAGTCTTCTAAGGCCGCCATAACAAACCCCACAGACTGGGGGCTGAAACAACAGACATTTATTTCTCACAGTTCTGGAGGCTGGAAGTCTGAGACCAAGGTGTTGTCAGGGTTGGTTCCTTCTGAGGCCTCTCTCCTTGGTGTGTAGATGACCATCTTCTCCCTGTGGACAGCTCATATGGTTGTCCCTCTGTTTATGTCTGTGTCCCGACCTTCTGTTCTTATAAGGACACCAGTCGTTGTGGATTAAGGCCTCATTCTTATGACCTCATTTTAAATTAATCACCTCTTGAAAATCCTATCTCCAAATGCAGTCACATTCTGAGGTACTGGGGATTAGGAATTCAAGACTCCAGCATATGAATTATGAGGGGATATATTCAGCCGATAACAGTGAGTCTTATCTAAGTCAGGTGGGGAAGGATAGCTCTCTGTAGTAAGTCATCTCCCAGAACACAAAAAGGGTGGGAGATTCTAGTCACAAAGTTTGGGGGATTAACCTTCCCTGTTCTTCAGGAGCCCAAGACTCAGGTGACGGTGACGTTCAGCACTATCAGGAAGGAGTCCCTTCCTTTGTTCTGCCCCCCTAAAGCGTCCATTGGCTGATGGGAGAAGTGGGTGTAGAAATGGAGAGGGGCGGCCAACAGAATGCAGAGAAGGAAAACACCATCGGTGGGGCTGACAGTGGGGGGCGATGTGGTGTGAGGTTGACAAAGGAGAGGAGGAAATGAGATCACCAAGCGCAGGAGGCCTGACTCTGAGAGAAGAGATTTTCAGCCATCACCATGAGATGTGGAACCTGGGAGGGTAAGGGGATTTTTTCCCCATGAAGCCTTCACTGTGTTCTGTGTAATACCCAATCCCTCACCGTGTCAGAGCCCCCTCAAGCATTTTTTAGTGAATGTATTCATTACTCTTCACCAGTGGAGCCTGATTTGTGTTCCCCTGTGGTCACCCCCTGCTGAGAAGGGGGGAGCAGGAAGGCTCTGCTCATTGTGTGTGGGTGGGGATCTCTCACCTACCTGCTCTGTGGGCAGGTGTGTCTCATCTCCTTTCCAGACTGTGAGCGCTTTGAACGCGAGGACATTTGCTTCATCCTTCTGTCTCTTTTGTACATAACAGAGGCTTACATATAAGTAACCTCTAGATCCCTTTGAAAATTCTAGAAATTGATCACTTATGAATCAATCTAAACTTTTTTTTTTTTTTTGCACTTAATTATGTTTTCAATCTGTACCGCGTCTTGGGGGCACAGAAGTTCTAATTCTTCCATACCCCACGTGTCCTAAGCAGACTAAAGCTGCCTGACCATATGAACCCTTCTGGATTTCTGATCAGTGGCAGTGTTGAAAGAGAAAGGCAAACAGGCATCTTGCTTTCCCCTTGCACTGCGGATGGGGGCAGCGAGGGGGAGGGGAGAGAGGGGAGGGCATTCTCAGGCCCAGGCCCAGGAAAGGGGGCCACCCTAAGAGATCAGCAGGGTCCTGGGCCCAGCCTCATTAGCATATGCCTTCCCAAAGCAGCAGCTCTTTGATGATCTGATTGTAGTGCCCTGTTTGGAAATCTGATGGGAAATGAGACCCAGAAGAGAGAGACCTGGGGGATGACGGCAGTGGGGTTAGGGTGACAAAGCCATCTTCCCACACTGGCCTCCTCCCTTGGACACACACTGGTGGTGAGGCCTCCGGGTGCCCTGCTTCCTGCCACTGCCTCTAGGGGACAAGGGACATGACAGCAAAGCAAAGGCCTGGAAACCACACAGGAGAGAAAGGCCAGACCCAGCATCTGAGTGTGTTTTCTTTTCAGGAGATGGTGCAAAAGTGAGCAGTAATGACTCGCAGTAACTCCTGCCAGGGCCAGGATTCAACAAACGCCCTTCCAGAGGGGGGGCAGCTGGCGGCTGCAGCCTGAGGCCGAGCCGCCGGGCCGAACGACGGTTTGTATAGCTCTGTTTGGCCTGACAGTTCTCCAGCATAGACAAGCTAGGGGACGGATGGTTTTAAGATCCATTTGTGTACCATTAAATCAAACTGCCTGTCTTTCTAAGGGTTTCTGAATTTCCAACTTTCTAAGCCATCATAGGGGAAAAAGAAAAAACAGAAAAATAAATGCAGTTAGAACATAAAGTTTTCCTTGTGCCAATGTCCTCATATCCTCCCCCTGAAAATGACTCCCCTGGGTATTCACCCTCCACCAAAACATTGTGTTGTCTTGTAAAATAAAAATACAGCCAGCAGCGCAAGCAGATGGAGCTGAAAAAGTGAAATGTGGCTTTCCTTTGACACTGGCCAGTCCACAGCCCTGAGAGGAAGCACCGCATCCCACTGAGAACCTGGGTCAACGATGCTCTGAAATCGCTTTAATGAAAGCACCTTGGCACTCATCCCTGTCCAAAAACGTTTTCATTAAGATTCGGCTAAAGTGACGTGCTGGGTCAGCAAACACGACCGTGAAACCAGGACCTGGATGCAAAACACTCTTTCTCCTCTTCGCGTCGCTGTTTGCATCATGGCGTTGACGTTGGTCCTGGCATCTGTCCGCAGCGCAAAAACACGCAACCCGGTCTGGCTGCAGAAGCTGCCTGCATGGGGGGGTGGTTTGCACACAGCCGCACAGCAGCAGGGAAGCGTCCTCTGTCTGCCACTTCCTGCCCCAGCCCAGCTGCCCCAGAGATGCTGAGGGCAAAGGAGCAGCCGCCCCCTTCCCACGCAGGGCTGGCACTCCAGCTGATGACAGCAGGGACACAGGGAGATGAAGCCCAGTTCTTGTGAGCGATGGGGAGAGATCCACGGTGCTTCCAACAGATCCCTGGATTCTGGGCTTCATCTCATTTAAGAGAGACATCTGTGTATTTTGTTCAAAGTAAATAAAATCATGAGATGAGAAAGAGGAAAGAGAAATAGTCATGGTTTAATTCTCTGAAGAGAGCAGCTCTCGGGGTCTGGAAAAGAATCGTCCCCTCTCTGCGGATGTACCGACCACGTGAGCACACTGGGCAGCCGCACAGAACCAGGAGCTGGTGCAGTGGCCGTGCCCTTGAAACTAGCTGCTCTGGGTGACCAGGGCTTTGTCCCCACAGCTGGCAGTCGGTAAGGAGACGGATCCCTATCCAAGTCACTGGCTCTCCCTCTGTTTCGAGACAAGCCTCTCGTTCTCAGCATAAGGCATCATATTTTCCATGTCCCAGAGCTGGGCCTCTTGTCCTAATGGCCCTGCACCCAGCCCACCCCATGGAATTAGAGACTTCTCAATCTCCTAATGATGGCATGAGAGAAATAGGGACCATGGAAGGGGGAGAAAGGCCAGCACACAGCCTAGGGTCAGAGGGCTGGGAATTCCCCCGTGTGATTCAGCCCCTTGACATCTGCTTCTTTGGGGGTCAGAGCACCAGCGGTCAGCCCGTGATTAAACAGACCGGGCCGGGAGGGAGCCACATGTGACAGCCACACGCTTCTCTGCCAATCTCATTTTCAAACAGCTCTGAGCTCCTTTTTAAACCACAAAATGGCTGGAGCCAGTCTGAGGGCTGTTTACTCATCCTGTGCTAAGTTGATGAGCAGCAAAAGGCAGAAAGGCGGGCAAAACCCAGCGAGAGTCTTGGAATGAAACACACACCCGCGAACAAATGATGCCTGGGGCTCGTCAAGCAGCGGGTATATCCAAGTGTGCCCTGGCATAGACTCAAGAGCCCCCAGTCGGCAGAAACTCGCAGTGAGGGTGCCGTCTCCCCATGGAGGGTGGACAGGCTCCAGGAGGGTGCAGAGGTCCCCGATGCAGGAGGTGTGGTCGGAATGTCTCCAGGAGCGTAGGGCAGAGGGAAAGGGAGGTTCTTACAGGGAGCCCCTCGGCCGGGCCCAGGACAGGGGGAGGAAGGCGTCCAGGGGGCTCTCACTTCCCACGTCACTTCCCAACGTGGAATCGGGCCATCCACAAACACACGCGGGAATGCAGGGTGGGGCTGGGCACGCGCAGAAAGCCGGGAGCCACAACACTGCCCAAGGAGATCAAGGGTCAGGAGAGAAGTACTGTAAAAGGTGACACTTACTCAACAGGTTACTTAACACTGAAGCAAACTGGGAGAAAGGTTAGTTTATATCCGAAGCTGTTCTATGCAACTCTTTCACTCCCTCGCTCATTCTATTGGTTTCCACAGACATTTTAACAAGTTCCCTATCTATGCACCTGCGCACGGATAGGACCCCCGAGGAGACAAAGGGAAGGGAAACACGCTTGGTCATTTTACTTCCAGGCTGTGGCTTCCCATCACTGAGAAGTATTTTTTGTTGCCTGATGAGAATAAACGTTGACACGGACATTCAGAAAACAGTCCTCTCGCAGTGAAGTAAGGAATTTGATCTTATTGGAAGATGCTCCCCTCTGACACCCATGGTCCAGGGACCTCATCCAAGCTGGCCCAGCGGCAGCTGCAAAATTCTTGCTGACCTCAGTGCTTCCTTTGTCTCTTCTATTCTTCAGGTTCTGACAAGTGCATGAATTTTCCCGAAATTTTCATGTAACACAAAAGAAACGTTTGTGCCATGGAACTTTGGGGGGGGGTTGGTTTCTTGCCTGGGGCTTGTGACCTGTCACTTGTATTCATCTGGGGACACCTGCTACTATCACATGGCTGGAGGAGGCCATGGGTGAGGTAGAGGAATGCCCTGGGGCTGAACTCAGGGGACCTGGGTGTCAGCATCTGTCCTGCCACCCCCTGGCTCTTGGTGCCTCAATCTCACTGCTGTGGGAAAAAAGCAGGGAGAAGGGAAGTGTTCGGTGTGGGGTCTCTCGGCCTTGGCACTATTGACGTCTTGTGACAGATGATTCTTTGCTGGGGCTGCTCTGCTGTGCATTGTAGGATGTGTCTGGCAGCATCCCTGGTCTCTACCTACTAGATGCCAGCAGCACTCCCTCCAGCTGCAACAATCAAATATACCTGCAGTTATTGATAGAGGGGAGGATTAACCCCAATCGAAAACCATGGGTATAGACCAGCACTGTCTAAGCCAGAAGCCAGACCTGGTCACTGAGCATCTGAAAGGTGGCTAGCTCCAACTGTGATGCACTGTAAATAGAAAATATATACTGGAATGCAAACAATTTGGTGAAAAACAAAAAAGAATATAAAATATCCCATGAATATTTTTATATTAATATATTTTGATATTTTATAGTGATTCCATATTGCAGTGATAGTATTTTCAATACACTAAGTTACAGAGGATAAAAATCTTAAGCACGGGATGCCTGGGCGGCTCAGTCGGTCAAGCGTCTGCCTTCGGCTCAGGCATGATCCTGGGGTCCTGGGATTGAGGACCTCCCTGCTCAGCGGGGAGTCTGCTTCTCCCTCTCCCTCTGCCTGCCCCTGCTCATGTTCTCTCTCTCTCTCTCTCTCAGATAAACGAATAAAATATTCAAAAAAAATTATAAGCATGAATTTCACCTTTTTTTTTTTTACTTTTTATAATGTGGCTACTAAAAAAATTGAAAATAATGGCTCAATTTTTGGAGCATTGGATTTCTAGTGTTCAACGCAAGTCTAGAGGCTGCTGGCCATGGCGCTCCCTGATCAGGAGCTCAAGTTCCCTGCGAATGACTTACTACCACAGGAGCAAAGCAATCATTTTCCAGCACTATCTGCTGTTGCAATGGACCAGACGGTCGAGGCGTGACAGAGGAGGGACACGGAAGCCTGTCAGAGAATCTCCGATGCTTGGCCTGAGATGCACTGGAGTCTCTCTCTCTTCCTTGATAAACTAAGCAAAATCTGCAGTGTCAGCATTTAGAGGCAACGCCCTGCTTCATCCCACAAAGGAAGCAGCCCCTGCTTCCACATCCTGCTCTGGTCTGCTGATGGAGGCAACAGACCCGACACCCCCGCAGAAACCCCGGGAAGCCTGCCGCCCCATGGTAAATTTCCGCTTCCACCAACCCCTAGAGGAGCCCGGGGCCCGCATGTTCTCTCTGTAACCAGGAGAGCTGGGTCCTAAAGGAACTGGTGGCCAGCTTAATTATTTGATAAGCCAGCTCTCTTAATTTCCACAGTAGTTATGTTAGCTGGACGTTAGGACTCTCCATTACCTATACATGTGGCCCATAGGAATTTCGCTCTAGAAACTAAGGCCATAAGAAATGTTAATTTCTTAATTTCTATTAAATCAAATGAATTCAACCTTCGCTTCTTGGTACTCTCACTTCTCATCCCAGTTTCTGCAGTTGTTCAAAAGGCAGAGACGGTTCCAGGGTCACAAGCAAAGGAGAACATTCAAGGTGGGTCCCCTCTAGTTTCCCCTTATAATCCCTGACATGTCATTGCAGTGACCCACTGGGTACCTTGAAGAGTCTTCATGCTGCCTGTAGGGAGCCAAGTAGCCATTCCCTCCCAGGTTTGGCCACTTTCATAAGAGCTGGACTGTGACAGCCCAGGACTCAAATTTTTGAGGCTCCTTCTAGAATCCCCAATCCACCAACTTTTCCTAGCCACTGGAAAGCACTCTCTCTGCTCTGCAGCATTCTCCTCTCACTGAAAAACAAAACAAAAACAGAACAAAGAATGCCAGCCTCCATTCCCTCCACCCCCTCCCCCACACTCTGCACACACACCCCATCTTCTGGGAGCTAGCTAGCATTATCTGCTAAGTGACTTCAAGCTTTCAAAACAAACGTCAGAGGGTGGGTTTGGAGTCAGGAAAACTCTACTGTCAGTCTTGCACCACAAACCTCCCAGCAAGATAAGGACCTCAAAGATCTGATTTTCTGGGAATAGAGGCCTTAAGAAAAAGACAACAGACACAATGCAATTAAAATCTATAAATTAAGCCGTTTCCACAAGTGGAGAAAGCAAGGTTCGGCGGGGTCAAGTGACTTGCTCCATATTGCATTTCTGGTAAGTGTCAGAGGAGGGACTCAAACCCAGGACCCCTGACTCCACCTAAATATATCATGTCCTGCCCTCCCTCCTCCGTGCTTTATCCCCAGAGTACGAGGGAGCGTGCAAGGAGATCTGCCAGCAATTTGTAATCATATGCTGATGACCCTACGGAGGGGCAGCTGGACCTCCAGCTTCCCATCTCTATTCCTAGAAACACTGTCCTCTAAGGTCATTCTAACGATTATGTGCTTACCACACTCCAGCTGACCAAGTTAGAACACGCTTCCCTTACTTCCTTGAGCATAGCTGGGATTCTCTGGAACACTTAAACAAGACTTTGTTAAGAGCTGATGGGGCGCCCGACTGGCTCAGTTGGTGGAACACGCGACTCTTGGTCTCAGGGTCGTGAGTTCAAGCCCCATGTTGGGCATAGAGTTTACTTAAAATAAATAAAGAAATAAAGGCAGACTTAAAAAAAAAAAAGTTGAGGTTAACACAGAGCTAATTAGATCATCTGATTTACAGAATGTTTCTCCCAGCTCTCTACAGAAAGGATTTAAAAAATAAAAATAAAAAAGGAAATTATTCAGTGAAACCCATAGGTGCTTCCGAGATTCTACAAATATGTGATTCCAACTGCAGGTTTTTGGTTGTTTTTTTTTTTTATTTCAATTGGGTCATTGTGGATGGAAGGGGTCATTAGAAAAGCCAGTTTAGAGGAAGTGTGGAAATGCAGAGGTATATTATCTTATGCAGTGGTTACCAGCCATGGTAATTGGATGGCTGATCAAAGTTCTCTATCATAAAATTATAGAATCAATCTTAAAATTGGAATGGATGTTTGCCATGTGAGTGGCCCATGTCGTGGGTTGTGCAGGAATATTCACTTGGGTATCTGCTTCTCCAGGCTGTGAAGTCTGATAAGGCAGTAAAAACAGAGAATGGTGGCTTATGTCCTCACAAGGGACCAGACTCACAGACCCTATAAATGGGTCCAGCAAAGGTTTCTATTGAGTTTTAAGGAAGAAATGCACTGCTTCACTCAATACTCTGACACAATGCTACATCGATAAAAAGAACGGAGGAGCTCCCTATAAAAAACATAGCTTAAAATATGAGAGAATATGCAATACAAGCAAATAAAAAGCAAGGACACTGTCACTCCTTACAACACTGGGGGCCCGTTAGAAAATTATATCAGTAAAAACTGAGTTTCACAAACACAAGTTTGAATGAAAAAAGCCAGACAAAAGAGTGTGTCTTGAACAGTCCTATGTATATAAAGTTTAAAATGGGCAAAACCAGCTGTGAGCAACAGTCTGGAGGTTCCCCCCAAAATTAAAAATGGAGTTATCACATGACCCAACAATTCCACTTTGGGGTGTAGATCCGAAAGATTGGAAGCAGGGTCTCGAAGAGGTACTTTACCCTCACGTTTATGACGGCACCATTCACAATAGACTGAAAAGGTGGCAGCTACCCAAGTGCTCATCCGTGGACGAGCGATACACCAAGTGTGGTCTATGCGCACAGTGCGATCTTATTCAGCCTTGGAAAGGAAGGAAGCTCTGACACAGGCGACAACATGGGTGGACCTTGAGGACATCATGCTGAGTGACCTAAGCCCGTCAACAAAGTAAATACTGTACGATTCCACTCGTATGAAGGTCCTAGAGTGGCCAAAATGTAGAGCAGAGAGTCGAAGGGAGGCTGCCAGGGGCTGGGGGCCGGGGGGTGGGGGGCAGGGAACAGGGGATGGGGCAGCGTTTCAGTTTTGCAGGATGAAGACAGTTCTGGAGACGGACGGCGGTGATGGCGGCGTGGCCACGTGAAAGTACAGGATGCCCCTGACCTGGACACGTAAACATGGTGAAGATGATAAGGTTTTTGTCTTGTGCCTTTTACCACGATTAACAGTGTTTCTTTAAAAAGAGGGAAGAAAGAGAAAAACCAGGCAAAACGAAACCATGGTGTGAGATACGGGCTCATGCTGGAAAAGGGGACACAGGGCGGGCTCCTGGGCGCTGCCGTGCTCTGTTTCTTGATCGAAGTGCCGGTCATACGAGGTGTTTTCAATTTGTGAACTTATAGCAAATTATACCTTTAGGCCTTTGGAACTTTTCTTAACTTTTCTTAAGCTTGTTACACTTAAAAGTTTAAAAAATTTATGTTAACAAAAATAAAAACCCGACTATACGAGAAAGGCCACAAAGACACCAAGATAGTGTAAAGTCTGTAATAACATAGGATAGACCAACTATGAGCTTTTGCTCACATTTTGTACAATCATAGCTTCTGGAGCTCCCAAGTTTATGAAGTAACTTCTATTTTTGCTTTCATTGCTATTTCTGTGAATGGCCAAGTCCACCCGATGAAAATCAGATTTGTTTTTTTTCAGGAGTCCCTACCCCCAAAGTCTGCTTGGCAAAATCCAGGCTTAGTCAGGCAGTCAGAGTGAAAAATGACTAGGGTGTGTGGGGAGCTCGTGGTGTGAGCTTTGTAGGGATTAGGTAAATCACAGGTGCACGCCTACCTAAACCAGCCAGCGGCTCACTCATTAATCAGGTGCTTACCAGGCGGGCGCTCCAAGTTCCCCTCTCGGCCTGGCAGGCTGGTGGCTTTGGACGGGTTCCCAGTTTGGGGCTCCCCTGCAAGGTCCCCTTTTCCACTCCAGCCAAAACTTCTCCCTGCAGGTATCCAGACCATAAGCCCAAGGTTCTGTCAGATTCTATTCACCACTGGATTCCCCAGGCAAAGTGGACTTCTCAGGTTTCCCCTCCCTGGTCTTTTTTTTTTTCTTTTTCTTTTTTTTCACACTTTCTCCAACGTCTGCTCCCCCGCACTGTTCTCACGGCTCAGGTTGTGATCTGAACTGGTTTCTCTATAAGACTGCCCAGATGTCCACTCTCTGCTTCCTCGCCTTTCTCCCAAAGCTTTTATTTGTACTTTTATCCCAAGTTCTTTCATTTACTGAAACGTAAGTCCAGATAAGACATAGAGGGCTCACAGAAGCCAATTTTACATTTCATTTCCTTTCGGGCCTTTTAATCCAGTCTTTTAAAAAATAATAATATTTATGTTTTACAATACGCTGAACACGAAACTCTTGAAATAATGCTTACAACATCTTCATTCACCAAGGAGGATGCCGGGGCTCAGAGAAGTCTTTTGCCTCTGGTCCTGCAAAGTGGGTCAACAAAGCCGAGATGCAGGCCTGCCTGGGTTTGGCATGCGACTCTATTATACCGGGTGTGCTTGGAGCCTCACCTACATTCTGATGAGTCGAGGTCCTACTCTTGAGTGCTTCTGCCATTTTCCCCTAGGAAACGCCAAGACACTTGGAATTCGCTGACTTCCTCCAACCACTGTTAGAACATTAACAGGGAATCATGGAATGTCAAGGATTTAAAGGCCTCTTAGAGGTCTTTTGGTCACACCCTTTTGTGTTAAACATCATCTCTAAGCCCAGGGCCCTCCGTTGACCTTCGATTTTACCCAAATAAAACCAGAGAGCAGATGTGTGCAGCTCAGCAGGAACCAGGCTTTGGGGAAACGTTTCTCCGGAGTTGGCACTGGCTTTCTAGAAGATGTTCTGAAAGCGGAAAGTGAATAACTGCTGAACAAGGCAGAGAAACATCTTCCCAGCCACACCATACCATCTTTAAGTTGGGGGAAGGGGGGCGGGGGGGTTGGCAATAAAACAAACCAAATCTTGAGGTTGAAGAGAATAACTTGAAGTTATCTCCAACCCAGCTCTGTTCCCCGGAGGAAGCCAGCAGGAAGAGCTAGCTTTACCCTTTACGTGCCAGGCCCTTAATGCTCGGGAGCAGGACCAGCTATCTCTGACAGGCCCTCATCGGATCATATGAGGCCCTTTAGAAAGCTACTGCCCATGTCTGGGGCTGAGTCAGCACCATCAGGCACCCAGAGACAAATAGGCCAAAATCTCAGGTCAGTTCTTTCAGATGAGGGGACCCTTCTTATTTTTATGTTTTAGAATTGCTCTGGATTCTCAGAAGGGAGGAAAAAACTCCATTCTCTACAGTTGAGTGGGGGAAAGGTTTATTTCCTAATTACAGACAAGTCTGTGCAACCGGAGAGCCAAATAAAATTTTTAAGAAATGTTAAGTGCTTCTTTTCCATTTCTGCAAGGGAGTGAAAATGGTCTACCTGCTTACATGTCACATGAAAGCCCAGAGCCCGTTAACTCACAGCTCCATCCTACCTTCTCCACTTTCTGGTCTCCTCACCCCTGGACAGGGCAGGGGAGAGCCACGGTGTGCCCCCACTAGCCAGCTGCAGTTCCCCAGGACTTCATGCATCATCTCTGTGACCACCACCCCCAGTCTAAGAAAAGCCAGAGAAGCCCAGAGCTGCACTCCCTTTCACACTAAGTCTCCCCTCCCCCCCCCAGAAGCTCCACTGTAGACAACAGTCTAAACTTGTGAACACTAACTTTTGCACTGCTTCCTGCCAAGCAGCAGAGCTCATAACACGATGCTTCACTTTGGCCAGATTTGGGCCTATTGCTAGGAAATAGCGAGTTCCTCTTTTAGCTGCTTTCCATCACTTCTAGAGACAAGCTTCCCAGCTACCAAAACAAAATGTTTCCCAGTTTTTCCTCCCACACCTATGAACCTTGTTCCTTGATGAAGGCCCAGATTCCCCTCGAAACAGAACTGGACTAGGTCCAACCGATTTCTTCAGCTTCTTCAAACATTAACTCAACAGACAGGATTCCAAGGGTTTGTGTGTTCTCCCTCCCTTTCTTTCTGGCCTTTGAGTTGGTTCTCGAGGCTCCGCCGGGGAAGTCTGAGGGGCCTATCGCAGCATGCAGCCCGTCCGAGGGGCAGGAGAAGGAAGCCCCTCAGCGCTCACAGCTGACCCGTGCTGTGCTTGTCTCTCCGGGCACAGTGAGAAGCCTGCAAGGGAGCAGGTGGAAAGGACGGGCGATCCTTTTTTCGGCTGCTAGGTGAGGTTGGTCCAAGGAGCGCTCCTGGACGAGAAGAGTCGTTATTCTGTCTCTGGCAGTGAAACGTTGGAGCCTTTCGCTCCCAGCCAGACATACCGAAGCTGCCTGACTTTTGACATTCCCCATCTCCCCCCACCCCTGCCAAGAGCAAAGACCGGTTCTTTGAGCTGTCCAGCTTCCTTGGAAGGAGACTTGCTGGGGACCCTCCACGAAGGCCCCTGGAGGCTGTTCCCAACCTCCCAACCGAGCCTGAAGACTTAAGAGGCAGGAGCCGTTAGGGGGCGGCATATGCCAGCTCATAACTCAGAGCAGCTTCTTTCTGCAATTACAGGGCGCCTCCAAGAGCACCAGCACTAGGGTTCCAGCGTCAGTGGAAAAACAAGTTCGAAAGACACGAGGGGAGGGGCGGGGTGGGAGACAGAGAAACATCCCTCCAAGCCCAAAGCCGTGGCAGTGAAACACCACTCTTGAAAGAGCCAGGCTGCATGTCCTGGCACCTGCTGGGGATCTAAAACTACAAAGATACAGGCTTCTGAGAGAAGCCGACACCTCCTGCCCCATTAGACTGCGTTTGACGGGCTCCTGGCCTCCAGGCAGAGAATCCAGCATGAGTGCCCAGAGCTGAGAACAGAGCAGGGTGTGGGGGGACTCAGGCGAGATGCCCCTTGTCCCTTCGCTCTTCAGCCTTCTGGAATGAGAGGACAAAGGAGCTCCTTGATGCTGACAGACACTAGGGGACATGCTGGGTTTTACAAGGAAGTATGAAACCCGATCTCACCGATCGGGATATATCATCTTTGCCTGTCTCTGAGGTGACCCAGTTCTGCGACCAGCACTTGGCTCTGAACAGACGTGTATCACGCTCCCAGCTCACAAGCTCGGGCCTTGCCAGAGACAGAAGAACGTGGCAACCTTCCACAAGACAAATGCGAGCTGGCACCTGGGCCAACGCCTCCTGTAAGAGCAGCTCCACATCTCAAAAGGCTCCGGGCAACAAGGATTGGCCTTCGTCCCTCCTCCCACAGCACACCTTTCTGATTCACCAAGGGTCCCACCCAGGGGGAGAGCTCGGGCATGCTGGAAAGAAAGAACGTAGAGCTGTGGAGTGGGCCTTGCCTGCGTCCAGGTCCCCAGAGGCAGAGAGCCGAGGGGGCTTGTGCAGTCTTACTCATTTCTTCGGGATGCCATGGAATTTGGAGACCTTGGAATGACTGTGCCCCCAAAGGAGGGCAGATTCGAGTGTTGAGCTGAAGGTCACAGGTGACCAAACGCCCAGCACGGAGCTCTCACTATGTTCACGGACTTCAGGGTCCTCACTCCCGTCTCTTCCCCATGTCCACACATCCCCCCACCCCACCCCCAGACTCCCTTTCATTTCCTCTCCTCGCTGAGATCCATCCACCCTGGCCCCAGAATGCCAGGTGTGTCCCTCACTAGTCCCTACACTGTAGTTCCATCTGATGCTATGCCTGACATTTCCCTCGGGAGAGATTACGAACATTCACGAACAGTTTGTTCTCAAATCCTGCCCACCGAAAGCCAGGCTCAGGATCCGAGCAGGCAGGGTAGCAAGACTGACGGTGCCAGGAACTCTGAGTGCCCCCAGTTCTGTATGCTTGACCATTGGGGTCTGCCTCTGGGCCTTCCTCCACCCTCTTCATTCAATCCAGGGGTTTCAAGTGAAAAGGACGAGGGAGCCTCCACACTGGGGACATGCTAATTATAGAAGTAACACTCACAATCTAGAATAGAATGCACTTGGAACTGAATGGGGAACTTCACGTTGCTGGGAGGGCTTCCAATTTCCAACAGTGTCGGGCTAGGTATTCAGACTCACTTTCCCACTAAAAACAACATCAAGAGCTGAATAAAACGTAAAAGATCTCCAAGTCTTTCTGTTTTACTTCTTCAACATGGAGAAGTAGAATAGTGGCCGTTGGTGCAGGGAATGGTGACGGTCAACCCTTCCTCTCTGATCATATCAGCATCAGAAACAAACTTATTGATGCTGTAATTCAAACGTTAAACTGGTACTTGCAATTTCCATAAAATTGCTTTTACGGATTATAAGAAAAAAAGTATTAAGCCAGAAAAAAATTACGTTGTTTGAAGGTTAGTGTGATTCGTTTGTTTAAGACTAAGTCCACCAACCTAAAGAAGACAGCTCTGTTCTAATCCTTCAGGGGCTCCTCTTGTATGCCTCGCTGCTATACCGGAGAACACTACGGAAACCACCTGCCCTTATTCGCAACCAATGGAGGAAACCATTCAACTCCACTCCAACCCCCATCCCACGTCTGTATTAAACTATCAGTACATATTCTCTTGACTTTAAATATGAGGTTTTTAGTCCCACTCACCACTGAAGCCTTATTCTAGACCATCTGTCTAGATTTGGGTCACATTCTTCACCTCCCTAAGCCTGTTTCCTCAACTCTAAAATGGTAGTAATTATAGCAAGTACCTCATACTGTTGTAAGGATTAAATAAGATAACGTAGATGAATAATCGGGCACCACAGACCCAGCGAATCCGTGTTAGTTATTACTATTGTTATTAGCATTAGTAACAACCAGAAGAGGTTATCACCGGCAGCTTGTTCAAGCAAGCATCCAATGTCTGAAACTCTTCTGAAGCATTCCACCAAGCGCTTGAACTTTTCCAGTGACAGGGACATACTTCCGCATAAAGCAATCCAGTTCATCTTTGGACACCCTTGACTGATCCGAAGTTCCTTCCTCATATGTTGAAAATGAAGTCCAGGGGGGGCGCCTGGATGGCACAGCGGTTAAGCGTCTGCCTTCGGCTCAGGGCGTGATCCCGGCGTTATGGGATCGAGCCCCACATCAGGCTCCTCCGCTATGAGCCTGCTTCTTCCTCTCCCACTCCCCCTGCTTGTGTTCCCTCTCTCGCTGGCTGTCTCTCTCTGTCAAATAAATAAATAAAATATTTTAAAAAAAATGTTTAAAAAAAATTAAAAAATAAAAATAAAATAAAATAAAATAAAAAGAAAATGAAGTCCAGGGCACCTGGGTGGCTCACTTGATTGAGTATCTGCCTTCAGCTTGGGTCCTGGTCTCAGGGTCCTGGGATCAGCCTGTGTCAGGCCCCCTGCCCAGTGGGGAGTCTGCTTCTTCCTCTCCCGCTGCCCTCCCCCACCTCATTTTCTCTCTCTCTCTCTCTCTCAAATAAATAAATAAGTAGTATTTTTAAAAAAAGAAGAAGAAGAAGAGAAAAAAGCAAATCAAGTCCAACTCCAGGGACGTAGTCCTCCTATTTGGAGAAAAGTCTACTCTCTCTTCCTCGATATTTGAATATCGTTGTCACATCTCTTTTTTCACCTCCCTATGCATCCCTATCTCTTTCAACCCTTCTGGCACAGTGTGGTTTCAAGTCCCTCACCATCCCAGTTGCCCTTGGCAAACGTGGATGGTGGCTGTTTCCCTCTTAAGTGTGATGCCGACCAGCACATCTCCCTCCAGACCCTCAGCTTCTCTGATGCAACCTTGCCCCACTGAGCATTTGTGAGGGAAGGTTCACACCTACTGGCAGCTGCTTCTTACTCTGCTTTGGCTGAAACCGTTTTAAATCTTCTTCACTGCTCCAGCCACATCTCCCCATCCTGGTCTTGGGCCATTCATTTTCTTACCTGAGTGAAAAAAGTGACATATTTTCTTCTTAGATTCGGCCCATCCTCAAGCCTTCCAAAACATGTTCAGGTCTTGTTAAGCAGCCAACGAATTTGGTAGAGTGACCTTTATGACTTCATGTGGGTGATATGATGAAAGCATTGGGCAAGATGCAGCTGGGGAGCCCTCTCTTTTTTGGGGGGGGGTGCAGCTCTAATATTGTGAACCTTCCCCATCAGTTATCTCCCCCAGGCCATCTTGCCCCACTGCCTTCTGTCTCCGAACTATTTTTCTGCCCATTCTAGGCCTTCTACATGAGTGGTAAGGAGGACATCAAAAACCTTTGGGAGAAGGGGGAGGGAAACATTCACAGGAGGAAGGAAGAAAAAGAAAAAACTGAAGCACACAAGCGCAGTAGAACGACGACAATAACAACAAAAGTGAGCAAAACAGGGATAATAAAGAAGAAAAAACAACTTAAGACAAATAACTGGCTAAGTTAAAAAGAGAAGAGGGAGAAAATGTTGGAGGAAGTAGATACAGACTAACAAAGAATTTTAAGTGCAGCCACTATGGAAAACAATATGAAGCTTCCTTAAAAAATTAAAAATAGAACTAACACATGACCCAGCAGCCCCACTTCTGGGTGTATACCCAAAGGAAATAACTTAGGTTCACAACGACTTATCTGCATCCTCATGATTGATTCACGATAGGCAAGATTTGGAAATAACCTAAGTGCCCTTTGGCAGATGAACGGATAAAGAAAAGGTGATCCATACGGGTGATGAAATATGATCCAGCCTTTAAAAAGAAGGAGATCCAGGGGCTCCTGGGGGGCTCAGTTGGTTAAGTGTCTGCCTTCAGCTCGGGTCATGATCTCAGGGTCCTGGGATCAAGCCCTGTGTCAGGGTCCCCGCTCAGCGGGGAGCCTGTTTCTCCCTCTTCCTCTGCCCCTCTACCCCATTCATGTTCTCTCTCTCACATAAATAATAAATAAAGTCTTAACAAAAAAAAAGGAAGACAAAGAAAGAGATCCTGCCTCTTGCAACAACACGGATGGACCTAGAGGACACTGTGCTACGTGAGAAGTAAGCCAGACAGACAGAGAGACATGCTACACGATCTCATTTATATGTGGAACGTAAAAGAGTCAAATTCATAGAAGCAGAGGGTACAACGGTGGTTGCCAGGGGCAGGGGAAGGTGGGAACGGGGTGATGTTGGTCAGTTATGCAAGATGAGTAAGTTCCAGAGATAAGTTCTAGAGATCTAATGCACAGCATGCCGGTTATAGTTAACAGTACTTGAAAGTTGCAAAGAGGAGAGGTCTCAAATGAAATCTTCACACTATCCACTCACACACACGATGGTAACTACATAGAGGTGGTAGATACGTTCATTAGCTTGACTGTGGTGATCTTTTCACAATACATACATGTATATATACCTTAACTATACACAGTTTTTATATGTCAACGATGTCTCCATAAAGCTGTTTAAAAAAAGAATTTTAAAAATGACAAGCAGAAAGCGCAGTGTAATAAGACCAGCAAAATGGCAACGAGGAAGGGAAGCAGAAAAGGCAGAACGATGCCAGTAATAGGGCCACTGAAGCAGCCAGGGCTGCCAGACCGAGACGTCCTCCAGGCCCGCCCTCCCGCGCAGAGATGGGAGCTGAGCACCAGCTTTCCGTGCGTGCTACCAGCGTGGCTGATGGTGACCCCCTTCAGACAGAGGCAAGAGCTTCCCCGCCACACCACATTTCGATCTAAGCACACTGGCTGCACAGAAGCACGTTTGCACGTCCCGAAGGTCTTTGGGCATAGGAAATAGACACATCAGTCTTTGCTGAAAACAACCTCCTGGGAAGGAGGGCCTGGAGTGAAAATCAGCCTGGGAAACAAATCTTGATCCTACTACATTGTCTAACTCGGCCCAAACCCTGCACCTCGTCTTGTCTGAGGCTCTCCAAACATTTGTGGAATGCAGGTTTTCGCTAGTTGCTTACTAAATGGACAGGTTCGCCTTGGAAGCAGAGCTCCCCATGTTCTGTGAACCAGCCCCAACCATCGGGGGTGGATCTTAGCCCCGTGCCACATTCAGTATCCAGAAATGCACTCAGGCCTATCTGCCTGCCCCTTGTGCGGGCATTTCATGTCTGTCGGGATCAGTTTCTTCCTCTGGAAAACAGAAAGGAACGGGATGATAATGGTAACACATTTATTCTCATGAGATTTTTGTTGCTCTGTGAGAGAGCGAGGCTGTTTCCTAATACGTACACCACTCGTTAGGTCATACCCACCGAAGTTTGATATACTTGCTAGATCTTCCCCTCAGGTCTGTAAAACCAACCAAAATAAGATGGTATTACAGGGCACCAAATGCTCAGAAGACATTTCTTTAGGGCAATACTTCCGCAATATTTGTGTGTGCAACACAGAGCAAAAAACACATGCTACATCTTTATCCAGCACAGACGCACACACATGTACGTGTTGTTGAAATAAACATTTTGTGAAACGATATTCCACTGACTATGGGAGGGACACAAGCTCTGGCATTTTCTACTCTGTTTCATTGTTTAAGTACTGGACGTAACTTACTCTCATGTGACAATTCGCGGCTTGAAAAACATTGAGTAGGGGGCTTCCAAATAGAGATGACAGATCGAATATACACATGGATCACGCCTCCCTTCAGAGATCCTATTAAAATGGTCATAAAGGAACAAAATCGCATGAACCCGTGAGGACAAAGAGCACAGAGAGGGATATCAGCAGATAGGAGAACTTAAACAAGTTTTTAGAAGACAGATCGTCGGGTTTCCATCACAGTGAATGGCAGAAAAACCCACATTGCTACAGTGGACATTTTGGTTGCCTACCAATAGCGCTTGCCTTATTACCCCTCTAATAGGGTTCAGATTTTATCTAAAATCCCCACATTCTACTGAAAAGCCATAGTTGGCAGAGAAGACCAACTTCATTTTCAGTTCCGGGGCATAGATCTCGATTAGTGTAGGGCGATTATATTAATTTTATTCCCCTTGTGGAGTGATTTGTTTCGAAAGGGGCATAACACCTAATCTGGGACGTAGGGCCATGAAGGAAAGTCTGCCAAGGGAAAGGACTGGAACTTCCCAGGAGGGGAAAACCAGGTAATACACAAAGAAATAAGAATAAAAATGGTTTTGGACAGCAAGTACAACATTGGATGCTAGAAGAATAATCAATGACTTCAAAATTCTAAGAGAAAACCATTTTCTTTTTTTCTTTTTTTTTTTTTTTAAGATTTTATTTATTTATTTGACAGAGAGACAGGCAGCCAGGGAGAGAGGGAACACAAGCAGGGGGAGTGGAAGAGGAAGAAGCAGGCTCCCAGCAGAGCAGGGAGCCAGATGCAGGGCTCCATCCCAGGATCCTGGGATCACACCCTGGGCCGAAGGCAGACGTTTAATGACTGAGCCACCCAGGCGCCCTGAGAAAACCATTTTCTCTCTTGATTTCTGTAATCTACCAAACTACTATTGACTAGTAGTCAATAGAAGCAGAAGTAGAAGCATTTTTAGACATTCAAGGATTAGGAAAATTATCTCCTGTGCACCTTTTCCTAGGACTAATAGTTGATGGGTTTCAGGGGAAGAAAAGAATAAAAAGGAAGAGTGAGACAGGATAGGGATCTACGAAGCAGTGACCCCAATCAGTAGGGTGGGAAAGACGCCAAGTATGCTGCAGGTCTCGAGAATAACCAGTCCAGTGGGAGCAGAAAGATGGAAAGATCCAGGAGAAAAACAATTAGGCTTGACAGAGTAGATAATGTGGCAGATCTAGCGACAAAGCGATAATCAGGAAGAAGTTAGAGATATAATATTAATGATTTATTGCTGCATGACAAATTACCCTAAGACTTACAGATAATAAACATTTATTATCTCACAGGTTCTGAGGGTCAGAAATCTGGGAGCAGCTTAGCTGAGAGATTCTGGCTCAGATCTCTGCTGAGGTCGCAGGCAAGATGTCAGCTGGGGCTCTGGTTGGCCGCAAGCATGACTGGGACTATGGGCTCAGCTTCCAGCACGGTTCACTCACACAGCTGTCGGAGAAGGCCTCAGTTCTTGATGGCTGTGGGCAATAGGCCTCAGTCTCTTTCCGCATGGCCCTGTCCATAAGGTTGATCACGTGGCCTCACAACACGGCAACTAGTTTTCCCTAGAGCAAGCAATCCGTGAGAAAGACCAAGGAGGAGGATGTAATGCTTTTTATGACCTAGTCTCAGAAGTCACATGCCATCACTTCCAGCATATTCTATTAGTTAGAAGAAATTCACTGAGTACAGCCCACACACACCACAAGTGTTCTCCATATTGAAGGGAAGAGGGTCCAAGGCATTTGGCCATATTTTTAAACTGCCACAGATACGTCTATTTAAAAAGCACACAAGCAATGAATGAGACAAATAGGTAACGAAAAGGAATTCAAAAGGCCACAGAAAAATATAATCATAACACACTACTCAGATTTGCTATAAACAATATTGATAGCCTTGGTTGTATAAACAGTGATTACTGATTTAATTAAAAACACCGTTATAGCTACATGAGGAGAATGGGGTGAGATGAATTGGAGAGAGTAAGAAGGTTGCCTTCGCATTAATCCTAAGAGGAAGTCAACAGGCCTGACCTATAATTGACAAATCAAGACTAGCACTGTAATCAAGACAGTGTGGTATTGGCAAAAGAATAAACAAAGGCCTTAGGACCCCGACCCCTCTTCGAATCCCCATACGCATCCCTCTTTCTTACACCCAGATGGCCCTGATGGAGGCAACTTTGGACCATCTGTGCCAGAGACACCTCGGTCTGCCATCCACCTGGGCCCAGCAAGCAGTGCCGAGGAGGTCCCCTCCTGGACCCTGCTCATCTCCCTCAGTCCCAACAGCTGACTTCAGATGCTGTCATCAAGCCCACCCTTGTCATCCCCTACAACAGGTGGCCTTGCCACCTATTTAAGAGCAAAAGTAGGGTTCACGAGGCATGAATTCCCAGGATGTTGGCTCACCCCTACCCTTACCTCCTCCCCAGGCTCAAAGGATGAGTCCTGCCCTTCCTGCCCTGCCGGTGGCTTGCCTGCAGGCAGACCCCATCTGCCCTCCTTCCTAGAGAACCCCTCCCTGTTTTCTCATCCTCCCCCTTCCCTTATCCCCTGCTCTCATCAGCCAGATTCTTCCCAATTAAAACCAAAATGGTAATCAACACAAACGACAACATGTTCTCCTGGCCATAGCAGGAATCACGCGAACTGTCCCCCAGGTGGGGCCATGACACCAAGCTGACTTTCACTGAGGGACGGGGGTGAATCATGAAGGCAAAGGGGTGAGGCTGGATTTGAAGAGTCCGCCCTCTTTTGGTGTGTTACTCCCTGGTCTTTTCCTGGCACTCCTAACCTCCCTCCAGACACACCTCTAGAGAAACAAGTCTTCTTCTTGAAGCGGATCCTGTGACAAACCCTCACTCCAACCTCCAGCAAAACCAAGCAAACAGAAACAAGCTGACCAAACTCCTCCTCCACCCTGTGGGCTCCCTCTCCTTTTGCCCTCTGTCTCTGTCTTGGCCAAATTCTCGCAGAGCAGCTTCCCCTAGTGTCTTTGTTGTCATCACTTCCTTGCCCCTGTAGGCTGGCTTCCGCCCCCTCCTCCCCCCAGCTCTTATTAAAGTCACCAGTCACTGCTGGATTTCCAAATCCAATGGGCACTTTTCTTCTCATCTTAATAACCATCTGCACTGTGATGACGCATCATTCTTCCTTCTTGGAATTTGCTTCTCCCTGACTTCCATAACCCTTTCACCCCTGGCTCTTGCCCCACGCCCCCCAACAATGACCTTGCCTTCTTAGTTTCAAGAGCTCATTTACTGTTCTTACCTGTTGGATCTTCCCCAGGGCTCCCTGCTAGTTGTCTCTGTGTCTCACTGTACACATTCCTATGAACACTCTGACCTTCTACACGATTTCATATTCCCCACGTACCCTCATGGCTCCCCAGCTTGTATTTTGTCCCAGTTATCTGCAACAAGCCTCCCAAAAGGGGATGAAGTCTGAGGCTCCGGTCCAGGGAGGGATCTCGGTACCAGCAAAGGCCAAATACTCAGGAAGAATAAGAAGGGCTTTGGATAGCCCTGCTGGACACGGGGCCTAGAGCTGTGGGCTCCCTTGTTTCCTTCAGGAGAGCTCTGTGAACTTCAAAGATTCAGTGGGGGTTGGAGCTCACAGGTGTGGACAGAGGACGGTTCCATCCTGGGCTCAGCATAGTTCTAGTTTTGGGCCCTCCTGGATGGTAAATCAAATTGCCCCAGGCCTGCCTTGCTTGGCCCACAGGCTCCACATCAGACCACAGTAAACACCCTCAGCTGTTCTGCACATATGTTCTGGCTTCAGTCACCCAAGTGCAGTTTTAAATTCTACAGTACAAGCGTGCGTCTGTTTTCAGCCTTATTTGGGGACAGGGGAAGGGGGAGGCTATTTGAGGCATTTTATATGAGGAATCCACTGAACTGCACATTGTTACTCTTTAATTAGAACAAATAAAAACCACAGTTGCTGTGTAGAACAGAAATTTCATGAAACACAATAAGCACGAACAAAATGGTCTACTGCAACCTGCATCCTTGTAAACGGGCATCGTTGACTGACACCCTGACTCTCCACTGGTTAGACACATACCTAGAAGCATTGTTTAAAGTCGGCTCTCAGAACTTAGTCATTTAGAATGTGCTAGAAACTAACATAACACTTGAGGCAACAGGGCTCAAATAGAAAAACAAAGCATTCCGGTTTAGTGACTAATAATAAGATAATAAGGTTCTACCTACTGTAAAAATGTCAACAAGCTGGGAAAACGTTGTCTGAGAGCAGAAAATTTGAGCCAGATGATGAAAAAGACAGAAATGGGGAAGTTGGGAAGACTGCTGCTGGTCTAAAGTCAAGATGGTAAGGGGTTTTTGTACCACGTGTGAACCCCCATCAATTGCAGGGGGCCTGTGGGGAAACTGCGGAGCTGCTCTGGGCTCAGTTGGAAAGATGACAGACAGATGTCAAGCACAGGCAGCAGACCAAGGAATGATGCATCCATGACCTAAGGCCTCCTGGCACCAGTAGGCATCTACGTAGAGGTCAGAAAGCGACCACATGTTAGTTAGTGTCAACAACACGGGCAGCTGTAGTCTGAGTACCAGCTCCATTTCTACCTTTTTAATTACTGTCTATAGTATAACTCCCAGACTAATATCCTAACCCTTGCCTCTCTCTGTAGCTCCAGCCCCATATATCCAACTGTCTCTTTAAAACATCCCCACAGACGTCTACAAGCGTTTCCAATCCAATGCGTCCAAAACTGAGGTCTGAATCTCATTAAACTTGACCCCCTCCCCCCCATTTCAGCGGTCCCACCATGGTCCACTCAGCCACTCCCACCAAACTGGCGAGCGCCCTTGATTCTTCCCACTGTGTCACCACCAGACCTCCAAGCCCGTTTTCTGTTCACATTCACGTCTTCTACCGTGTTCAAGCCACCATCATTTCTTGCCTGGATTTCTAGAAAAGCCTCCTAAGTTGTCTCTTTGCTTCCATTCTTGCCCCCAAGCCCCTAATTAATTCTTCACACAGCAGATAGAATTACCATTTTAAAGCCAAAGTGGGATGTCTTCCTGTGGTACTCAGGGTGCATTCTGGCTTCCGGAGGATGGCCTTCTCAGACAGGTGGGGTCGAGCCCCTGCCTTCCTCTCCTCTCTCCCGCCTGCACTTCAACCAGCAGTGAAACTCTCTCCCCTATGTGTGTTTCATTCCCACTGAGTTCTCCTGCATGTGTAGATACGTTCCAAAGAAAAATCGAGCTCCCTTTCAGACTAAAATGCAAAATAGAGTCTGGCTTATCTCCTAAGAAGGCCAAACGCCAAGCCAATCTTGTAAAAATCTTTTGACTTCTTTAAAATTCTTGAAAAGCAATCGCTGGTCCCCAGCCAGGCTCCCTGGCCTGTGCTCCCCACCCGTGTCCCTCCCGCACCATTGGCTGCCTCTGGTCAACACCACAGCTGGGCGCTGCCCCTTCGGAAGCGATGCTCCGGCGAGGGCAGTGGATTTATGGTGCAAGGTTACACGGTGCGTAAATCTGGGCCTCAGGAATCAAGGACTGTGACATTTTTACAGCCTCCTTCTCCAAGCCCCTGCATGGATATGAAACAACTGGAGGGAAAGAACATCTGGTTTCACTTTTTTTATTCACTACCACAGCTCCCATCTGACAAAACCCTGGATCTTGCCAGGGTTCTGGTCACTGGCTGAATGAATGAGCAGGGAGGTGGCATTCTGCTAGACATCTCGCTTTTCCTGTCTCATCATGGCGTAAAAAAACCACCAGGAATGAAAAGATGACCACCACTGCATTGAAGGAAAGCATTTGCTGGAATCAAGGCCCGGGTGGCAACCTGCCAGGTTGAAGATGAGGAAGGACATTTCTGGGAGAGGCGAGGGAGAGCCTCCAGGGCCGCTCTATGAAAGGAAGCTGTAGCCAGGACTCATGTGCAATGCATGCTGGGACTTGTAGTCTCCATGGGCAAGACAGCCAGCAGTGAGGGTGGTGGCAGGCCATCGTGCAGGTTATAGAGCTCCTTTTTGCCACATGTCACTGTAATCTGGGACAGGACTTACCCAAGTAATGATTACCATGGTGGCTCAAAGGTCACTTTGAGAGAGTGCAGGCCAAAGATAAGAAGCACTCTGATTAGCTGCATCATTCTGGGCATAACTTATCTCATGTCCAACATGGCTCCAGCAGCACCCACCTCACGACAGTGGACTTTCTTTTCATCTGATGGAGAAGGCCATACTGGAGCCAGTTGAGAAAAATGCATCCCTCCCCTTGCCTGAGCAATCAGTTGCAGTCAAGCTAATACTCCAGCAGGGATGATCGGAGCAACCAGAAACAGGTCCCCTTGAAGAAAGGCCCCTTGCAGTGAACATAGCCTTGGATCTCCCAGTCCTTAATCAGTACATATGGCTCGGTTTGCTCGGACCCAATGATGGGAGCAGTAATCATTGTCTGCTCCTCAAACTAGGCCCTGGCCCAGATGGGACAGGACAGAAAGCAAGCAAAACAAAGTCTAAGCTGAACACCGCACTGTAGCCTTGCCCTGGGCCCTCAGCTCCCCTGATTTTATGCCCTTTGCCTGGATGATCTCATCTACATCCATGGGTTTCATGCTTACAACCCCCAGATTAATGCCACAGACCCACACGCACCACTGCCTGTTTGAAATGCCCATCTCACCATCCCAAAGGCACCTCACATTTAGCACGTCCTTACTCTACTCCTCCTTCTCCACATCACGTCTCTTCATGGTACCAGCTCAGTCTAACTGCAGTATGTTTCCGAATTCTGTGAGTCGTACGAACACACCTCGAATTTGCGCCCAGTTCTCCCGCTTTAGAGCTAGATTACAACCCACTGTCCTTTCTCATCGGGGTCACAGAATAATCTCTTGTTGTAAAACCTTCACAAAGGGATATCGAAAGTATGTCCACATGTTCTTTGACATACCTTCCTTTAGAAGGTGGGGTCTAACGCCTTTACTCTTGAATGTGGGCTAGACTGAGTGGCTTGCTCCTAGCAAATAGAATGTGGCTGAAGTGGTGGCTTGACATCAGGTCACGGAAGGCATTGCCACTGTCTTAGTCAGCTCAGGATGCTATCACAAAATACCATAGACCGGGTGACTTAAATAATAAACCGTTATTTCTCACAGTTCCGGAGGCTGGTAAGTCCAAGATCAAGGTGCCAGTAGACTTGGTGTTTAGTGCGAGCTCTCTTCCTGGCTAGCATATGTGGCTGTCTTCTCCCTATGTCCTCACATGGCAGAGAGAGAAAAGACTCTGATCTCTTCCTCTTATAAAGGTACCAGCCCTATCAGAGGAGAGCCCCACGCTCATGACTCCACTTAACTTTAATTACTTTCCAATCCCCATATCCAAACACCATAACACTGGGAGTTGGTGTCTCAATGTATAAACCTGCAGGGAACACACGTTCATAACCAGCACTTCAGCCTCGCTCCCACGGATCACCCATTCTGGGGTAAGCCCACAGCCTTGTGACAAGGACACTCACACGGCCTGTGGCAAGGTTGACATGGAGAGGAAATGACAGTCTGCCAATGACAAGCACCAACTTGGCAGCCATGAAAGTTAGCCACCTTGGCCTCCAGTCCTTATAGCCTCAGCTAGAGTCATAACGGCAACCTCATGAAGACCCCAAGCCAGAACATCTCAGCTAAGCATCTCCAGGCATCTTGACCCAAAGGAAAATGTGCTGTTGGCCTAAGCCACTGCATTTCGAAGTAATTCATAGCACAGCAATGATAACTAAACCCTTCATCCCACTTCCCTCAATGACAGCCAGAGCCATATTTTCAAAATGTGTATTATGTCATTCTTTTACTTAAAATTCTTTTCGGGGTCTCAAAAACCTCCAGACTAACAGTGAAACTCGTGAAAACAGTATCCAAGATTCTTCAGGACCTGGCCTCTTGGCCTCAGCTCTCAAGAGCTCACGTAAGGACTCTTTCCTCCAGCAGGCCAGAGTGATTTCATATCGGATGCCCCTTGGTTCAGAAATCCTCCTTGAAGCGTTAGGTAACGCTGCTGAGAGTTGTACGAACCTTTATCAACATGCTAATAAACGTTTACCAGTCCATTACCCGCTCTGACCTAGGAAAGTTTATCTTTTGCATCTGTTTCCCCAGCCCAGAACGGTCCTGTGTGGGAGGCATTTGATAAGCAATTTTGATGGAAGAGAGGATAAAACAAATAGAAAAAAATTATCTAAAATTGTCTGACTCCAACAGCAACCACTGAGTGAATCGGAGAGTACAATTCCATCAGACATTCTCAATCAACTCTTCTAGATAAAACTAATCTTTGCGGGGAGACTCCCATTTCCGGAGGCTGGGAGCCTCGGAGACAAACTCTGTTTTGCATCTTCCCTTTGGCCAGCTGGGAAGAATAGCCCAGCTTGACACGGGGATCCTCCCTGCTCCTGCCATGTCCCTGCTAGCATGGGCTTCCCCTCGGGTAGCCCTGACACCTGGGCACCATTTGACACTGATGGTGAACTTGGAAGACTGAGATTTCAGGTTCAGGGTCAGTTTCAGGGGTGTGCCTATGAGAGGCAAGGATGGGTGGGTCTGAGAGAGGCAGGCCTACCACGTTTACTTCAACCACAATGATTTGCTGGAATGTTGCAAGGTGCATAGATCCTGAGATCATTGAGATGTGTGAGCAGCTTGTAGGGGAGGAAAAAAAGCAGGTGGCATTTTGTCCTGTTCGTCTGAGTGATCCATTTCTCATACATGTTAGGAAATACCAGTTTTAGTCACTCGTAGGAAGAAAAATATTTGTGAGTCAGGATGCCTAGAGGTCCTCCAGAAGGCCACTTAGATTGGTGGTTGCCTCAACAAGGTGAAGGACCTGAGGGTTTTTATACTTAGAAAAAACCTGGGGACTCCTGGGTGGCTCAGACGTTAGGCGTCTGCCTCCTGCTCAGGTCATGATCTCAGGGTCCTGGGATGAAGACCCACATTGGGTTCTCTGCTCAGTAGGGAGCCTGCTTCTCCTTCTCACTCTCCCTCACCAGGGAGGAGGCAGAAGGACAGAAGCCACAGCCGCCATGACAGTCAAGTAAGTTTGGAGGAGAGTAGAAGCAGCACCTGGAAGATTCCTAAACTGAGAGCAGAGAAGCCTTTTTTTGTTTGTTTTTTAATAGATGCCTGTGTCCTCCATCTTGCTGAGAAGGGAGTTATTAAAACCATTATCATTGGTCCAGGATCTCTCAAGGCTCCCACATGCAATATCCCAGCAAATGTAAAATGCCATCAGTAGCTCCATTAATTGGTGTTCCAGGAAACAGGAAGGAAGGAAGGAAGGAAGGAAAGCAATCCTAACAAGTTATGACACACCACCAATTTTAAATGTATTTCAGTCTCAGAAATGTCAAAATAAGAAGCGGTGCAGATCATAGAATCAGTGAAATATAGTAGTTGGACACAGATATTTGAATAAAATAGATGAGGACGGAAAGAACATTGACAGTGGATCCAGTGAGAATTCTGAAAACGCGTGTGGACAGGCAGGGCCCAGCAAAAAGGAAGACATGAGGGAGTGGCCAGGGGCTTAGCTATCTCTAAGACAATAACAGCTATCAGGACTCTCATTCAGCTGGTGAGGGACCTTTACAAACATGGTCTGTATTGTTCCTTTCCTCTAAGCAGTATCTTTTCTCTCGAATCATATCCATCTATAGGGGAATAAGCTGCCACGAGCACCTGGAGACACCTGAGCAGTGTGTTCTGT
This sequence comes from Ursus maritimus, assembly GCF_017311325.1. Classification (NCBI taxonomy): domain Eukaryota; kingdom Metazoa; phylum Chordata; class Mammalia; order Carnivora; family Ursidae; genus Ursus; species Ursus maritimus. The sequence goes on from NW_024425564.1 coordinate 18,292,137, forward strand.
GAAGTCAGAGAGAGAGAGAGAGAGAGATAATAGATACATAGATAGATGACTGATTGATTGATGTAGTTTATGAAGGCTTGGAATCTGTGATCCTTTTCCTTACATGTGTATAAATTCCGTTTCCTACCCCTAGTTGGGTTGGTTACCACTGGGTAAAAAAGAAATATATATATGGTATACAGAATCTGAAAACATGAGTAGTGACATAACTCAACACCGTAAATTCAGGCGCGGTGGATGAATGACCCCGGTAGGAGGCAGGCAGCAGAAAGTTAGGCCTTATTGAAAGCAAGGTGTAGGCAAGAGCTGTTGAAAACAGAAAGGTTGAAAACAGAAAGACCGAGTGAGACCTCCTGGGTGGTGAGCTTGGAGGACCCAAATTCAGGAGTCGTGAGGAAGGGAAGGAAGGCTGTCTGCACACACCAGTGGGCTGTGACAAGACAGAGTATAGGACGTCTAGCACAGAGAAGCTAGCGGGTGGACAGCTGGAGAGCGCCCCTGTCTGCCTCCGTGCTTCCCCCGGTACCAGCAACATCAGGGTAGACACATTTTGCTCTTCTGCTGCCTTGGATTACAGAGAGGAAACACTAGACAAGGAGCCGCTCCTTAGGCTGGAGGCCCTGGAGGGCCGGGCCTGCCCTCACGTTCCCCTGTGTCCCCCACAGGGTGCGCTATCCCCAGCAGGGGCTCAGGGAGTATTCCTGGTTTTTCAGTGAAGGGCATTTCTTCATTACAACCCTCCCCAGCAGTTATAAACACCGGCCCTGAGAACCGAGGACGTTCCTGCACAGATTATCTGGGCAGACAAGGCCTTTGTCCAGGTTGGACCATCACCCAAGACCTACCCACGTGCTTGCCCAGATCTGGAGGAAGACCTCACCTTTCCTGAGTAGGAAGAAGGCCACCGTACTCTGCTAAACCATACAGGTCAGAGTTGGAGGCCTGGGGCTGCACTAGTCCAAACCCTTTGAGTCAGAGGAAGAAACTGGGACCCAGAGAACTGAAGTGACCATGAGGGGGACCCACGCCTCTAGGTCCCGGTCACTGTCTATCACACATGTTCCCCGTGATGCTCTGATCACACCTGCCCGCTTTAAGAGGGTCTTTATAGCAGCCTGGGGGTGGTGACAGGAGCAAAGGTCTGACCTCAGCTCAAAAAATAAGGTGCAGCCCCCCGTGTGCAGAATGGCGGGTCGCAGGGAGCAGGTTAACACAGACAGTGCTTTGCCACACAAGATGTGCGTTCCCCTGGAAGGGTCCAGAAGGAATCACAGAGAGCAGAGGAAACCTTGGGCGGGGGCAGGTGGTGAGTACTGGGTCCTGCAGCTTCCCGGTCCCCCATCACTGCCCCCTCCCTTGGAGACGCCCCTCTCCGCAGTTCCACAGCCTGCTGCCAGCAGACGAGGGCGAGGTGTCTACATCCCCTTCTCGCAGTTCTCTGGGGGAGGGTCACTGGGCACCAGAAACGGAAACTAAACAGCAGGTGGTGTAATGAAAGCAGGTGGCTGGCTCTGACCTGGCGGACACGGTTTAAGGAATTACTTATGTGGCCCAAGAACTGCGGAGTGGAAATCGGCATGTAAGTGGAACGTGTGGGTACACCTGTGTGTCCCCTCTTGAGTAGCAAGCTCCTGAGGCTCTCTCTCTCTCTCTCTCTCTCTTTCTCTCTCTCTCACACACACACCCACATTTGCAGTGCCCACAGAGCTCCCCCCAGAATGGGCAACCAATAAATGTTTATCAAACAATGATTTACTTCATCTAATGAAGGATTAAATGACTGACTGGGTTGGTCAGAGGGACAGAAGTTTCTGCTTGGGAACGAGGTCTAAGACTAAGACAGGCGGCGGGGCCAAAACTTCACTGCAAGCCTTGAGGCAGGTGATGGTTGGAAACATTTGCAAGGTCAATGCAGATGGTAAATGCACTGCAAGGAAGGGATTAGAATGCCCAGGAACGGCATCCCGGCCCTCTTTATCTATGAATGATAGATCACGACAGGAATTAAAGACCAGATTATTTTAGAAAATAAAAGGAAAACAGCCGGTGCACTTTGTATGACGCGCTCGTGTTTACCTAGAGAGAGAGAGGAGATCTCCATCTCGCTTACACATCTAGGTACACCCATGTACTATATATACACTGAGTATGCTTATTGTATACCATACACACCCCCCATACACTTTATATATGCCACACACACGGTATATGTTCATCTATATAACGATAGTGTGCACACTGGCTATGTCCAGTATCCTGACTTCAAGGGCTTTAAAATCCTGATACCACATTCAGTATCTCAATCACTTAGATTCTGGAAAAAGTTCCCAGGAGTATGAAGAAAAACACTGAAAATCCCAGTGTCTGATAGTTCCTTCGTGTCAGCTTAACCTTAATTGCCTACAGCAAGTCCAATTAGTGGCAAATCAGATTTCCCCTTCATTTCCTCTGATGCAGCAAGCATTGGCAGGAGCACCTGCCAGCGCGGACCAGGGTGAAGAGGGAGAGAAGGACGAGGCTCGGCGCAGTGCGCAGAGAGTGAGGGACCCGGGTGGAGCCCAGCGCTGTGGGCAGCTGGGGTTTCCAGCACTTTCCCTCCGCGCTGAGCTTCCTTCCCCTTGCCTCTTGCACTCTGACTTGCCCAGCCTTCTTCCTGTGGCCGGGTGTTTGTCTCAGAGACTCCATGTCTTCCCTGAAGAACAAACTGTCTCGTGTGAAGTATATAGTTTTTATAGGTGATTTCTATAAGAATCAAATCCATCAGGGACAATCCTAGAACAAAATAACTTGAAATCTATTTTTAGAGTATATTGTTGAGCTTTATCTTAGTTCTGGCTCTCTGTCTCTGTCCCTCTCTGTGCCTTTCTCGAAAACACACACACACACACACACACACACCCTTTCTTCCACTTTCTTTGCTGACCCAGCCCCCCAAGAACACGGTACTTCTCAGAGAACCTGACAGGAGTCCTTTCGGCCTCTGGGATCCTGCAGCCCCTGACCAGGGTGCCAGGATGCAGGACGGCAGGCAAAGACATGTCCTCTGGGGAGCACGGGGCAGCCACAGCCACGGACGTGTGGGACCGGGGCCCGGCTGCCAACAGAGCTGGCTCCGTGTGAAGTACACCCTGCCAAAGCCTCCTCTGTGCATCTCAAGGTCACAATAATAGATTATGAAAGAGTGGAAAAGCACTGCACACTAAATGGGCCATGGGGACTTTCCTCTGGGTAAGGAAGCCGAGAGCAATGCAACGAGGCAGATCATTTGAACTCTGCGAGGCAAGGGAAGTGACTGTGGGACCCCGCCAAGCCTGCAACCTCTCCCCTCTGTGGGCTTTGAGAAGACCCGATACCGAGACAACATGGAAGATGGGGCAGTTGGAAAATGACTTCTCGCTTGTTTTTATGTAGAAGAAATTCTATCACAAACATTTATGGGTTTCACAAGAACCAAATACTTTCCTATTATGTTTCATGTCAGTGACTTTTTTTTTTAATCCCTTGCAAATTAAGGTGGGACAAATGTTCTCATAAAATCAACATTTCCCTGTCTTTAAAAACCACTGATAAATAGTCTGGGCTAATGAAGCTTTGCCTCCCCTAGAAAATATGGGAGGGCTGTTATTCTAAAGTAGCAAACAGAGCTAACTCCTCAAACATCTTGACCGAACAGAAGTCCCAACTGTTCGAGTCGTGACGCCCTACGTGATGACATGGGTTTCCAAGGGCCTGAAACAAGTGTGCTCAAAGAAAACATTTTATGTGAGATGCTATCGTAACTATATTTCAAGTCTTGACTTAAAAAGTAAATAACTGGGAAAAAAAATAAAATTCCTCTATATAAAAGGAACTTTTTTTTTTTTTAAGTAAGCTCTATGCCCAACGTGGGGCTTGAACTCACGACCCCGAGATCAAGAGTCACATGCTCCACCAACTGAGCCAGCCAAGTGCTGTAAAAGGAACACTTTTAATCCAAGCCACACTCGCCATTTAAAAATACTTTGTGGTCTTAACTTTTTCTGAGACGAAAGCAAGTGGTTTAGGGTAAAATCAGACCCCTGGTAATTCTCTGAGGGTATGCCGGCACTTGGATTTTACTTTCAACACAATTTATTCCCACACGGCTTAACAAAGAGGTCACCATATTGTAGGATCATACCCTAGGGATAGAAGGACCAGGGGCGATGGACAGCAGAGTTGGAGATTCCAGAAGCTTTTCTAGTCTCCTTTAAATTGGTAGCAGCAGCTCTGCCATCTGCCCACTCCAAGGGCTTCTCCTAACCCTGTCCTCCTGGCATTGCCTAGTGGCTGTCAGCATTGGAAACCAGTCTTACCAGTTCCTGAGCTGCCAGCCACCTTCTTCAAGTGTCTGGACCATAGGCCCTTCTCCTAGAAGCTGGCCTGCAGGGAATTAGCAAGGATCTGTGCCGGAGGGCAACTCTGCAGGCCTGGCCAGAGGTAGACACCACGGACCCGGAGAAGACACTGAATGGTCAGGGCTCCACTGAGACCCACAGTCACATCACACAGGCCCTTTACTGGGAGAGCCAAGCCCTTCCCAGAACAGTTCACGAGCTTCAGGCCTTAAATCTCAGCTGGAGCTTTTCAGCTCTAGTTTTTCCTCCCAGTTATTTATCTTCCCTCTGTGGCTTCAGGCAGGTCACCCTGCGGTGCTGCCGTGCCCCCCTCTTTGCGAAACAGAGGAGATTACTACTGACTTCCCGATGAATCATCATCCTAGATGTTCCCAGCCAACCACAGATGCCGACGAAGCCAGGATGGTGCCTCCCTCCGCTGCATGCCCTGGGATCAGCTGAGCTGTAAGGATGTGGTGATACCAGGACCAGGATTTCCTGGTGTGCAAACCCCGGGATGGTGCTGCTGTCCTGCTGGGGGGGCGGGGGGAGTTGCGGGGGAGGAGGGTGTAAAACACAGCTGTCCATGAGTCCAGCATTCCCGGCCCTGCCTAGAATCTTAACAAAAGAGGTGAGAAGGAAGACAGTCCACCACATCCCAGAACAGTTTCTGCCGGGTAAAATCAAGAAGGTTCAGTTCCTTCATTTTAAATATATGTTTTATTGATCACAAAATAATCAAAAATATATAGAAAAATACAGAAATCATACAGCTGAGCCCCAGGGAGCCACCCGTGCATTCGCTTTCACATTTTGCCATATTTGCCTCAGACTTTTTTCTTTAAAAAAAAAAAAAAAAAGGAACCATTCAACCTAGCACAAGGCAGCTCCCTGCAGGGATTTTAAGGGCCACGAGTCCTGGAGCAAATACAACATGAATTGAAGCCCAGCTCATTCCCGCAGGACAGCTCAGTTAATGAGTATTGTTTATTTTTCCTGGTCCCTGTACCCTGAGCAGCTAGTCATCTAGTCCAGGCTCAGCTCTTGTGACTGACGTTGTGACATGAATTCCCTGCTTGGTCTCACGTCCTGCCTACCAAGGCAGACGCACCACTTTGCAAATGCAGCCACTTCCAAATCCTTGAGCAGGCAGCCCCCTGGTTTCCGACCCTTTTGAGCCCCACCCCGTCCTCCATGTCCCCCTGTCCCAGGCTGTCCACGGGCACCAATTTGGCTCCAATTCTACATCCTAAGCGTTTCTATGAATATAGGCTTTGTGGACTGTTTATTCATGTGACATTAATCCCAAGGGGAATCAAAGCGGCATAGATGCCATTATCCTGATTTGCCTTGGATTGTCTGTTGTCAACGTTCACTGCAGCCCAGGTGTTGAGAACCTGCCTGAACGAGGCCTGAGACTGTTGGGCAGAGCAAAGAGTCATCCATGGCTGTCAGAGGAAGAGGAAGGCCTGGCAGCACGCTACGTCTGATTCCAAACCTCAGCCCAGCGTCTGGACACCACAAAAATCCTGGTCCCCAGAGCTGGGCATGGGAGGGTGCACTTTGATCGGCGTGGAGCTGGAGACACAGTGCTCCTTCAGCTACTTTGCTAATTCACCAGGTCGCTGATTTTCCTGAATTCTGGCGTCAGAACATCCCAGGGTTCTTTTTGGAGCCCACACAGCCGAACAAAGCTGTGTCGTGGAAAACCCAGGGGGACCAAGGAGCCCGAGGCCTAACGAACAAGGGTGCATTTTGCAATTCCAAGGAAGCACGTAGAGGGGTGGCCAGATTTCAGGAGGGGCAGACCCCGTGCCACCAGCCATGCCCCCGCCCCTCCTAGCAATCAGTTCCTTCTCAAGCTTTAGAAATCCAAGCCTTGCATCTGTGCTCACCGAGCGGCCTTTAGTAGACACCACTCGGAGGCCATAGGGCTGTGCATGGCAGGTGACAGCTGTTCCCTTGACTTTCTGGAGGAGGAAATTAACTCTGAGGTTGTAAAACCATGATAGGAACTGAAACTGGCCCATTTCTGCCTCAGCCTCCCAGCCTTCTTATTTAGAAGCACGCGCATAGGCACTCACCGTGGCCTCACTCACCGAGCAGAGGATGGCTGGGTAAAGCCTTGCTCATCTTCTGCCAGCAACATTCGTTTGGCATACACAGTGCTCGTCTGCAGTTTGGCTGGTGGGCAGCGTTACGTGTGAGAAAACCCACTTTTAAGCAAATCCGGTGCTTATCATCCTAAGAAGTGGCAGGCATGTGTAACAGGAGTCTCCCTCACTGGGCCATGTGGCAATGCTCCATTTTGTCTTTCCTGGGCAGTCAGCAAGTTGGAGTCTCTCACAGGTAAGGGAGTGGTTTCTGGAAGCACAGGAATTTGCAGTAGTGGATTAGGCTGCAGGCAGACCCCCCACGTCCCCAGCAGAGAAGCCAGAAGGTCGGGGAGGAGCCTTAGCGTTCTCAATGAGCACTCTTCCAGAAACCCACCAGCTTCCCCACAGCAGCAGGGTGGCTATGGGGAGAACTGCAGCCCTCTGCTCGGGGACCAGACCATGTTCTCTGCCTACCCAGCCCGTGGAACAAAAGGAAAGGGGCTGGGGGAAAGCAGGGGAACAGCTCTTATCAGACTTCCAGAGAAATAGACACCTGTCAGAGAGACCCAGACAAGAACACTCAAAAGGGAAGGAGGGAAGGAAGGAAGGAGGGAAGGAAGGAGGGATGGAAGTAAGGGGGGAGGGAAGGATGGGTGGAAGGATGGAAGGACGGAGAAGATGGAGGGAGGGAAGGAGGGAGAGAAGGAAAAAAAGAAACTGACTCATTAAGCTATCTAAGAAGGATCATCATAGAACCTCCTTTTTTTTTAACAGTGATAAGGATGCCAGATTGCATGAGACTTTTCCCATCAAGCCCTAATTATCCCCAAATCAAATCCTTTGCCTTCTGATTTCCAATTCTTAAGGACTCCTCTCTTTCTTTCTTTCTTTCTTTCTTTCTTTCTTTCTTTCTTTCTTTCTTTCTTTCTTTCTTTCTTTCTTTCTTTCTTTCTTTCTTTCTTTCTTCTTTCTCTCTTTTTCTTTCTTTCTTTCTTCTTCCTTTCTCTTTCTTTTTTTCTCTCTTTCTTTCTTTCTTCTCAAGTATCAGTAACCTTAGTCACTAAACCGTATCTGAGGTTTAGTGCAGAGCTCCTGGCTATCACCAGCTCAGGGTTACAATCTGTTTCCCTCAGTCTCCTTCTTTTTGGAGGAGAAAGACACCTGGTGTGTGACTGTCATCAAGGTCCCAGCCCATGGTTTAAGGAACTCTAGGGGTCTAGGAGCAGCTGTAAGGGGTCCTTGAAGCCATATTCCCACCAAATATTCTCTAAAGCAAAACATTCAGCATGTTAGCCACTGGCCACATGTGGCTACTGAGCACTTGACATGTGGCCATTGCGATATGCTCAAAGTGTAAAGTATAAAATGGTTTTCAAAGAGTTCATATAAAAAAAGAATAAAAACTATCCCAATAATTTTTTAATATTGATTACATGTGAACTGATAATATTCTGGTTCTGTTGGGTAAAATGTGATATATTATTAAAATTATTCTCACCCGTTCTTTTTTTATTGTGATAAGATACACATAACATAAAATTTACCCTCTGAACCCTTTTGAAGTGTGGGTCAGTGACATTGAGTTCAGTCACACTGTTGTGCAAACACCACCACCATCCATCTCAGAATTTTTCAACATTCCAAGCTGAAACTCTGTACGCATTCAACACGAACTCCCCATCCCTCCCACCCCCACAGCCCGTGGCAACCACCTTTCTACTTTCTGTCTCTATGAACTTGCCTACTCTAGGGACTTCACAGAAGTGGGATCATACAGTATTTGTCCTTTTGTGACTGGCTCGTTTCACTGAGCAAAATGTTCTCAAGGTTCATCCACGTCGTAGCATGTGTCAGAAGTTCCTTCCTCTCTAAGGCTGAATCATATTCCATTGTATGTCTAGACCATGTTTTGTTTCCATTCATCTGTCATTGGACACTTGGGTTGCTTCCAATTTTTGACCGTTGTGAACAATGTCGCTATGAACATGGGTGTACAGATATCTCTTCAAGATCCAGCCTTCGATTCCCACAAGCTTTCTACCGGACAGCTTTAGTCTAGCATGAATAAAGGTACAACTACTATCGCCCAGGAACGTTTTGACAATGAAAGGAACCCTGACATTTAAAATGTGGAAAACCTAGTTCCAGTTAAAGATCTCCAACTTTTTTCCCAACGATAACACGTCATGCTTTTTCTCTCTGCTCTAAGAACTTAAATGAGAGCTTTTATATCAAAGGCGGTATCAGAAGTTACTCCCTCTAGGGTGACGGAGGCCCCTACGTACGACCTGGAAGACCCAAACATTCAGGGGACCTTTTCAAATGTCCATAGAATGGGCTCTTTCCTGTGACTGGAGGGTTATGGCTCCAGAGCTTGCTGATGTTCTGAACCTAGGGGAGGAGCCGTCCACGTCCGAAAGGTCTGCTGGTAATATTTTGCACCATCTGAGTGAATAATGCCTGAGCTGGGGAAGCAAATGTGGTCTCCGTGGGAACCTCAACACTACTGATACCTTCCAATGACAAAGGCGATAATCTTTTCCAAGGGAGGGATGGGATGCCATCGGAATCTAGTCCCTGGGTCTTCGAGGAATGAATGTATTCTTTGACTCTCTAGCCATCCCGCCCACAGAGGCCACCACTGGCAGGTCCCTGGGAATCATGGGTTATATCTAGTAGAAGACAGTCATCTCTTCCCACCATTGAGCAGGAATAAGGAAGGGTGGGCTCCAAAATACTGCTACTTTTCATAGATTCCCCTATTTTCCCCGAGGAGACAGCATGGCCAGCCCAGAGGTCCTTCCCTTTATCTCCCCCCAAATCTCACAAAAGCATGGTCCACCCAGCAGGGAGGGGTGTTCCCACAAATGCTATGGCCAATGACTCAATTTAAACAGAGAAAAAGAAGAAGAAATTGTGTGGGAAAAACAAGAATGACGGGGAGGCCTGTTATTTCTTCTTTCTCACTAAGGCGAATAAGCTTAAAGCATGTCAGCCTTGGACAATAGTTGTTAATATGGTTTTATTTTTTTTTAAAGATTTTATTTATTTATTTGACAGAGATAGAGACAGCTAGCGAGAGAGGGAACACAAGCAGGGGGAGTGGGAGAGGAAGAAGCAGGCTCATAGCGGAGGAGCCTGATGTGGGGCTCGATCCCATAACGCCAGGATCACGCCCTGAGCCGAAGGCAGACGCTTAACCGCTGTGCCACCCAGGCGCCCCTAATATGGTTTTAAAGATAAATGATAGCAATATATTAATGGCAGTTGACAAAATGAGGACCAGGCAAGAACGAGGAATCAAATTAAAACAGTAGGACCTGGTCACCTATTATGAAAAGATAATGTAAAGAATAATATTAGGAAGAATTATTTGGATTATTTGGTTGAATTATTTGGATTAGGTAGAATAATGTTAGGTAGAATAATTATACTGGAGGAAAATGCCATATAAATCTAGGTTTTATAGTTTATATATAATATGAGTCTTACATAAATTTTCTTTAGTACCTAGACTCATAAATACAGGGAGATTTGGTATCTTGGTAATAATAGCAATACATACCTTGATAACTCCTTTTATACTCATTTTTAAGCCCCAGTGTCTCTGCAATATGGTCATCCAATCTCTCTTATGTTCATGTCCTCATCTGAAGAATTCATTAAAGGTACAATTTCCCCTATGTGATTCTGGGGGTTGTTGTAAGGATCTAATGAAATAATAGACGTGGGAATTCTGTAAAATATCAAAAGTACCATGTAAAGGATTACTCTAAAAGTCAACACAGTTCCTTATACTAGATTTCTTATCAGGGGTCTGAGAAAACACTAACTTGCATAGAAAGAAGAAAACCTATACCGAGCATGTTAAAGACATGAAATACAGGATTTCTCACCCAATCTACCAACGTGCATCACCTTTTTAGAAAGGCTCTAGGGACTTCGTGGTGTCACGTACATCGGAAAGTTCGTACTCAGTGCAGAAAACCTTTCCCTTGCAGCCAGTTGGATGAGGGTGGGAGAGAGTTAACCAAAGAGAACCGAAAATAATGCTGTGACCTCTGCTATTATATGCACAGTTTCCTGCAAGTAGCAGCCAAGTTCCTGGAGAAGAAGAAAGTGTGTGTGTGTGTGTGTGTGTGTGTGTGTGTGTGTGTGTGTGTGTGTTTGGCTTCACAATCCTAAAACTCTTAGGTACTGTGTGCCTTCGTCCTTCCCTCCTTCCAAAAAAGGACAAAGCATCAACATCAGCAGCGCTGGGCTCAGAACTATTCAGGCTTCTGTCTCTGGTTCTGCTCGAGTTGTTAAAGGGAAGAGTAGCTGAGGGCTGGAGAACCCGTTCCCTCCAAGCCAGGGCAGCTTGGCCTGAAGCAGGTGTGGCAGCGACACAGGTGGCTTGTTTGTCAGGGTCAGGTTGGCACATTTCTCGCCTAGGGCTCTGGGTAAATGTTTAGATTTCATTTTTCAGTCGCATGGCATTGGACTCCGCAGCGTGCAAGACAAGCCCCTGCACGTTCCCCTCCTACATCCTTTGTCTCCTCTCCTGGCCTGGTGGGAAGTCAAGAGGTGAGAGGAGACTAAAGAAGGGAAGGGAGCGGTGGGATGGGGCAGGGAGGTTTTGCAGCGCCTCCAACTCTCCCCAAGAACCACTTTTCAGGCCCATCAAATTCCTTCCCCTTCTCTCTCCCTTGGGCTTGCCGTGCCCTAGCACTGGGAAGCAGGCTTGTTTACACAGCTCATTATGCGCTCTTTGCAGTTGCTATAGCAACCACCAGGGGTCAGTTTATAGAAGGAGAGGAAGTTCACTTTTGGGGAGTTAGCTTTCCAGCTCCTGTGCAAAGCACAGCTGAAAACAAAAGAGCCAGACACCCATGGAGGAAACACATTGAAAAGTTTCCTATGAGCAGAAGCATCATTCAGAGTGTCAAACCACTGGGCAATGCTTTCCTGCTGGAAAAGCTGTTCTAGAACAGCTGATAGGAGAGTGAAGGTCTCATTGCATCTCCAGATTTTCCTCTCCGGCCTTCCACCTACCCCTTGCCTTGCCTTAATAGCCCATAGGCAGTCGTTAGTCATTAGGATAGCAAAGACAGCTACCAGGGCTCATTTCAAGTGATAAGTTTCATTAATATAATGTATTGCATGGGAATGAGAAAGATCTTTAGAAACTATTACTCCCCTCTTTCTCATGGGGATGGAGGCAGCACGCCACCGGAACACAAGACCTATCTCAAGGACCAAGCCAGACAAAATGGAGGCCCTCCACCTCTAGGGAGCGGGCTGGGAAAACTCCCAGAATGCCTTTCGAGCTCACGCCTGACTAAACTGATTGAGTAAATGAAAAATATAGGATGCCCAATTAAATTTGATTTCCAAATAACCAACAAATGGTTTTTTGTATAAGTCTATTCCACACAATATTTGGGACATATCTAGAGTAAATCTAACTTAACCCAATCCTATCCTGACCCTCCTCCTCACTACTGCTGTCTCCAACAAAAGTGTAACAGATGAGTTCTCTCAAAAGCAAATCAAGTGCCAGGTTACCATTTAGGATGATCTGACCCTTGGATTATCTGGTTAACTGTTAAAGGAAGGAAGAGAGGGAGAAAGGGAGGGGGTAGGAAGGAAGGGTGGGAGGGGGAAGGGAGGGGGGAGAGAGGGAGGGGGGAGAGAGGGAGGGAGAGAGGGAGGAAGGAAGGAAGGAAGGAAGGAAGGAAGGAAGGAAGGAAGGACATAAGGAAGGGAGGAGGGGGGAGGGAGGGAGGAAGGAGATTATTTACATATATGCCAGTAGTAAACAGAGGCAAGTCAACCTACCAACCGGTAAAGGAGTTTACCCCACACAACCAGCGTAAATGACCTGATGGCTAAGTAGACAAGATTTCAGTACTGGGTATCTACTTTTACTTTTTTACTAAGAGTCAAAGGCAGCTTCCTGAAGAATAATGATTTTTATTTCCTTGACAGGAAAAATATTTTTAAGGTGCTTTTTTTTTTTCCAGGAATAAATCACATTTGTTGCTGAGTATCATGCTGGGGAGTTTGCGTGGAGAACAGCCCAGCAGAGCTGCTATACTGTCGCCCTCTTTTTGGCTTTCTGTGGTTTCGGTGCCTGTACACACATGTCCATGGGGAGAAAATGACATCTGCATGTATCACACACTCTCCCCAGCACAGCTTCTGCTGAGGTCGGTGGCTTCATCACCGAGGGAAGGCTGGCTCCATGAAAGCTGTGTTGAGTTTTACAGAACTTCTGGAAAACCTAGACCACTAGCTGTCATGCTGTAACCTGTGTACCTTTACATCTGTTTTGACCCTAAATTCACAAACCTAAAATTTAAGGCAAATAAATCATGAAACATAAGCTTGCGTGAAGACAAAGCAAATCGGAGCAATCACATGTTCCATAAGGCCCGAGCCAACTCAGACTACAAGGGTTCCCACAGCTCTAACCCGAAACACGTAATTAAAGGGAAACTGTCAAGATAAACATCATGTACAATAAAAATGTTCTCACCTGCTGCTAACTCTGAAACTCTCAATACGGTTTTCACCAAGGGAAAAAATAAAAGTGTTATTTTAGAAGCCAATGCGTCAAGTCTGGAGCTTGAGTTCTAATCGTGTCTCTTCTACTTCTGAATATGACCCTGTGAAAGTCTGCAGGCTGTCTATGACTCAGTTTCCCCACAGGCAAAATGCAGATACTGGATCATGATTAAGTGCTCCTTGCCTCACTGAAGGGGTATTGTGAGAATATCTATAAATCACTCCGCGCTATTCAGACAAAAGGCAGGAAGTTATGAAATGTGATTATTTGCACTATTCATTTTTAAACAAGGAGCTTGATTTAGGAGTGGGAATCAATTGAGTTTAGTTTTGTTTAAAGCACTGTGAAAGGACTTAATTTTTGAAATCCTATTTTCATTTATTTAAAAAAAAATAGTTCTTTACTTTTTTTTTTCTTAATCTTTGTTAATAAATCCTACATTTGCAGCTCAAGCTGTCAGACAGTGTCTCTTTAACACCATTCAACAGCTGTTAAATGGGATAATCACCTGTTTATCCTCAGGTCATTAATTCAAATGCTAATTGCACTCTAGACCCTGGCTTATTCTCCCACTCAGGCCAGAGCAGGCTCCCAGCACCCTGAAAGGATGCTACCGTAATCAGGGACCTCCATCCATTTACCTCTAGAGGCACAGATGAAACAGCAATACAGACACACACGCTCGCACAGGAACAAGTATGTTGAAAACAGGGAAACATTAAAATTAACCAAAGTAGGAGCACTTCGGTGATTCGGTTAAGCATCTGCCTTCGGCTCAGGTCACGATCTCAGGGTCCTGGGATGGAGCCCCAGTTTCAGGCTCCCTGCTCAGAGGGGATCTGTTTCTCCCTCTCCATCTGCCCCTCCCCCTTCTCTGCTCTCTCTCGCACTCTCTCTCTCTCTCTCATATAAATAAATAAAATCTTTAACAAAGTTAAAAAAAAAAGTAAACAACTGTGGAATACAGTATTACACAATTATTAAAAGGTTGCTTATGAATATGGTCAAATAACATGTTAAAAAAATGCCTACTTATTTATGTCCAGTAAAAAGAGTAGTAGAGAAAGCTACTATATAATTACAAATATGGCGGGAAATTTTGCATGGAAAAAAACAAAGAATGTGTGATAGTCTTAGAACTAAAATCAAACGCTATTTAGAAGACTAAGAACAAGGACAATTCTAGGGCTAAAGATACATAAGTTCCTATTTTCACTGAGTTCCATTCTGGAGGAGAAAGACAAAATACCAGTTAAAAAATCAATACACAAGATATATTTGTAGAGTGATGTTCTAAGAAAATTTACAAAGAGTTATGGGGTAGAGGGACTGGAGAGTCTGCTTCCATTTGGGTTGTGGGGGAGGAGACAGCAGAGACCCTGAGAAGCCCCAGGGAAAGTGCCAGGACAGGAGGGGGGTGAAGGGACAGGCGGCAGGTCAGAGGGTTGTAGGCAAAGGACAGTGTGTAGAAGGTGATTTTGCAGAGACAGGCAGGAGCCAGGTCCTGCTGAGTGGAAGGTGCATGGGTGAAAATTGAGAGAGATCAGTAAGCAGCTACTGTGGGGGCCAATGGGTGAGAAGTGGGGACATGGACTAAGGTGGCAACCGAGAGCTAGTTTGGGTCAGGAAATATTTTGAAGGTAGAGCTAGCATGTATTGCTGATAAACCAGGCTGGAAATGAGGGTACAGAGATGCTGACTAAAAAGAGAAGAATCTCATACGAATCTTAGATTTCTGGCCTTCACAACTGAATCAACTGTAGGACTGCTTATTGAGCTGAGAAAAACCACCAAGGAACAGGCTTGTGGTGGAAAACTGAGAGGTGCGTTTTCGTCATTATGTGGTTGAAATGCCTATTAGCTCTCCTCATGGCGATATCAGGTCAGTGGTCAGCTCTCCGGGAGGAGTCAGGGCAGGGATAGCCATGTGGGAGTTACTTGAATGTTGATGGTATTTAAAGCAATGGGTCAAGATGGAGTGACATAGAGAGACCATGTAAAGAGGGAAGACATGCCAAGACTAAGAGCTAGAGACTGGGCGCAAGACAAAGAGCCAGAAAAGAGATGAGCAGTGAGTGGAAGGAAAGTTAGGGGAGTATGGTGCCAAAGCCAAGGGAAAAGGTAATTGTTTCAAGGAACAGGGAATTATCAAACAGTCGACAAAACCAAAAGATAACCGACAGAATGGGAGAAGATATTTGCAAATGACACATCAGATAAAGGGCTAGTATCCACAATCTATAAAGAACTTATCAAACTCAACACCCAAAGAACAAATAATTCAATCAAGAAATGGGCAGAAGACATGAACAGACATTTCTGCAAAGAAGACATCCCAATGGCCAACAGACACATGAAAAAATGCTCCGCATCACTCGGCATCAGGGAAATACCAATCAAAACCACAATGAGATACCACCTCACACCAGTCAGAATGGCTAAAATTAACAAATCAGGAAATGACAGATGTTGGCAAGGATACAGAGAAAGGGGAACCCTCCTACACTGTTGGTAGGAATGCAAGCTGGTGCAGCGACTCTGGAAAACAGTATGGAGGTTCCTCAAAAAGTTCAAAATAGAGCTACCCTATGATCTAGCAATTGCACTACTGGGTATTTACCCCAAAGATACAAATGTAGTGATCTGAAGGGGCACCTACACCCCAATGTTTCTAGCAGCAATGTCCACAATGGCCAAACTATGGAAAGAGCCCAGATGTCCCTCAAGAGATGAATGGATAAAGAAGATGTGGTATATATACATATACAATGGAATACAACTCAGCCATCAAAATAAAAAATGAAATCTTGCCATCTGTAAACAATGTGGATGGAACTAGAGAGTATTATGCTAAGCAAAATAAGTCAATCTGAGAAAGACAATTATCATATGATCTCACTCATATATGGAATTTAAGAGACAAAACAGAGGATCATAGCGGAAGGGAGGGACAAAATCAGAGAGGGAGACAAACCATAAGAGATTCTTAATCATAGGAACAAACTGAGGGTTGCTGGGGGGCCAGTGAGGGGATAGGGTAACTGGGTGTTGTAATGAGCACAGTATAAGACTGATGAATCACTGAATTCTATGTCTGAAACTTATAATACACTATATGTTAATTAATTGAATTTAAATTAAAAAAAAAAAGAAACAGGAAATTATCAACTATATTCAATGTTGCTGATAGTTTGGAATTAGTGGAGAGAAGTCAGCTCTGTTTTGGCAACAAGGTGACCCTTACAAGATCAAGTGCAGTGGAGAGGTGAGAATGAGGTGAGGTAGTGCATACCCTGGGACCACAGGCCACGCTGAGTTTTCCTGGGAAGGGGACAGAGCAATGGGGCGGAGCCCGAGTCATGCTGCTGAGTCAAAGAAGCCCTTTGGGGAGATGGTTTTAGAGCTTAGATACCTTCAGGTTGCAAAGTCCATTCCCGTCACTATATGGAAATTTCAAGATAGTTATTTTATAACTATTTTTGGGTTAACTAACATTATGGGTCTGTATGTTATTAATTAAAGTGAAACTGAGGTGATAAACATTTTTGAATATTCTAATTTACCCTTAAATTTAAAAAAAAATACTGAAATTATTTTTAAGTTCTGTGTATCTCCACATGTGAGAGAGAGTATGAAAATGGATTTAAACAAATGGGTGGAACTTGGAACTAGAAAAACATTCAGAGGGCGCCTGGGTGCTCAGTCATCAAGCGTCTGCCTTCAGCTCGGGTCATGATCCTAGGGTCCTGGGGTGGAGCTCTGCACTGGGCTCCCTGCTCAGCGGGGAGTCTGCTTTTCCATCTGCCTCTCTTCCCACTCATCCTCTCTCTCTCTCACTCAAATAAACAAATTAAATAGTTTTTAAAAAATAAAAGAAAAAGAAAAAAGTTCAGAAAGAGATAATCATGGAGAATGTAATTTCCTTTAAAAATAAAGGAGTTGATGGGGTGTCTGGGTAGCTGAGTCAGTTAAGCGGCCCACTTTCGGTTTTAGCTCAGGTCATCATCTCGGGGTCCTAAGGTGGAGCCCCAAGTCAGGCTCTGCACTCAGCAGGGAGTCTGCTTAAGATTCTCTCCCTCCCTCTCCTTCTGACCCTTCCCCTGCTCACTCTCTCTCTTTTTCTCTCTTGCGCTCTTTCTCTCAAATAAATAAATAAATAAAGTAAAATCTTTTAAAAATTTTTATTAAAAAAAAATTTTTAATTTTTATTTATTTGAGAGAGAAAGACAGAAAGAATGCCTGCACACAAGCAAGGGGGAGGGGCAGAGAGAAGGAGAAGCAGACTCCCTGCTGAGCAGGGAGCTGGCTAGGGACTTGATCCCAGGACCCTGGAATCATGACCTGAGCCAAAAGCAGACACTTAGCTGACTGAGCCACCCAGGAGCCCTAAAAAAAATTTTTTTAAAGAATAAAGGAGTTGAGGGGCACCTGGGTAGCTCACTCGTTAAGCGTCTGCCTTCGGCTCAGGGAGTGATCCCAGCGTTCTGGGATCGAGCCCCGCATCAGGCTCCTCTGCTATGAGCCTGCTTCTTCCTCTCCCACTCCCCCTGCTTGTGTTCCCTCTCTTGCTGGCTTTCTCTCTGTCAAATAAATAAAAAATATCTTTAAAAAAAAGTATTAAAAAGAAATAAAGGAGTTGATAATGATGACATATTTAATTATAAAACCAAAATGAGTTTACCATAATGTCCATCTATGGCCAGTTTGAAGAATTTCAAAAGAATGTTTAAAACATGTGATTTGATTTTTAAAACCATTGTAAACTCTATTTTTTTCTGGAGATAGAATATTGTTTGTGGTGGGTTTTTTTGTTTTCTTTTGTTTTCAGGTACATTTCCATGCTTTATTTTTTTCCTAGCCACTAACAGGTCATAAATAACATTAGATGTTTCAAAGATGTCTTAATCATTAGAATGGCACAGTATTTTTTTTTTAATTCCCTTTAAAATTACACTTCTTTCTGGGAGTTGGAGATCTACTTACACAGAGCGTGTATTTCAATCAAATATTCCCTCCACACCTACCTGTGTTCATGGCTTTGCCAAGGGCTGTGGAGTCCTGATTGGTGTAGGAATTAAGACTGGGAGAAATTTATGCTTCTGTCTGAGGCAATTTAAAGTAGTGCTAAAACAGAAACTTCGCAAAAGACCACGTAGGATATCATTCTTAGACACTCCACTTACTACTCGGGCTGTTTGGCTCAATTATTTACCTTTTCCAGCCTTGGTTTAATCCCTACCTCAGGGAAATTATAATCCCTAATAATTCAGGCTGCATGGGGATTAAATGAGATAATACATGAAAAGCTCCTGACAATGTCCGGGAGATTGGAAAATTCTCACCAAATGTTAGGATTCTTGCCTTATCCTTAAGCTACATGTAGTCCAGACTCTAACACCCTCTGTACATTGAGTGGAGAGACAAAACAGAGTGCTTGGCACATAGACAACATTCAGTAAACATGTGAAAGGTGATGAGTTAATTAACTGCCTAATTAATTAACATAACCAATGACTTTCCATAAAAGAACAGCGAAATCACAATGCTTCACTTCTATGGAAGTTTTACAGTCTCTCCAATGAATGAGTCATGTCTAGAGGGCTGCATATTGCACAAGGAGGGATGGAAGCTAAACAGGGCAAGGGTTACGAGCTGAGGGGAAATACGTCTCTCTTCATTTTCAATCTATTTGTTATTTCATCTAACTTGCTTTCAATCAGTGCTCTAGGCCTGTCTTGTTGGCTGTCCACTGTGGTTTCTAAAAAGGGCAACCTTAGAAACCATACTATTTCCATCACCATCCTCCCCACCTTTCCCACCTTACCCCCATCACCACTCAGGGTACTGGACACCATGGATTGGGCAATGAGTCAAAAGCTTGTCAATCAGAATCTCCCTCAAATTTTTCAACTGAGAGCCGCAGACACAACTGACAGATAATGATGAACTCTATGACTGAAAGAAGTAATGTTGGAAAGTCAAGGTTGGTGGCATTATTAAACCACATTCATAATGAGGAAACAAAGGAAGCAGGGGGAAGGAGAAATGAGAGCAGATGTGTTAAGGAAAAGCCAAGGTGAGGGGTTATGTAACTCCCAGCTTGGCCAGCGTCAGACTTAGTCCAGGTCCTGGACTTGATTCCTGAGCTCCAGAGGCCCTAAGCATTCATAACTGCTAAGTGTCCTCTCCTTTGGCCAGGGACATTAACCTGTGACACTGCTGGGTGAGCCAACAGGATGGTCTGAGCTGTGAAATGGTATATTCTCTGCCACATCATCTGGCCCATATGAATCCTTGCCATGAACCATCTGAGATATATCATCGTGCGATAAGATGGGAAAGCACGACCAAAGTTGACCCTTCAGATACTTATTCCCAATTAATTGATTGCATCTTTTCATGAGTTAAGAGTCTCAGCCCCTAGAAAAGACAGTCACTTCAATAAATGGTGTTGGGAAAACTGGATAACAACATGCAAAAGAATGAATGAAACTGGACCACTTTCTCGTACTATATACAAAAACAAACTCAAAATGTAGGACAGGCTTAAATGTAAGACCAGAGACCATGAAACTCCTAGAAGAAAACATATGCAGTAAACTCTTAGCAATTTTTTTTTTTTTGGATCTGTCTCCTGGGGCAAGGACAACAAAAGCAAAATAAACAAATGGGACTTTATCACACTAAAACCTCTTGCACAGCAAAGGAAACCATCAAAATACAAAAGGAGAACCTACTGGATGGGAGAAGACATTTGCAAATGATATAATTGAGGGATTAATAACCAAAATATATAAAGAAGCCACACAATTCAATATCAAAAAAACCCAAACATAGCAACTAAAATATGGGCAGAGGATCTGAACAGACATTTCTCCAAAGAAGACATCCAGATGGCCAACAGACACATGAAAAGATGCTCAACCTCACTCGTCATGAGGGGAATGCAAATCAGAACCACAGAGAGAGACCACTTCACATCTGTCAGAATGACTGTTACGAAAAAGACAAGAAATTACAAGCGTTGGTGAGGATGTGGAGAAAAGGAAACCCTCGTGTACCGCTGGTGGGAAGGCAAACGGGTGTAGCCACTCTGGAAAACAGCATAGAGTTTCCTCAAAAAATTAAAAATAGAACTACCATACAATCCAGCAATTCCACTTCTGGATATTTATCCAAAGAAAATGAAAACACTAATTTGAAAGGCTATATGCACCTCTGTGTTCACTGCAGCAATATTTACAATAGCTATGCTATGGAAGCAACCTACATGTCCCTCGATAGACAGGGAAATATTATTCAGCCCTGAAAGCTCGCCATTTGCAACAACATGGATGGACCTAGAGGGTATTTTGCTACATGAAATAAATCAGACGGACAAAGACAAATACACAAACACCATATGATTTCACTTACATGTAGAATCTAAAAAACAAAACAGAAACAGACTCATTGATACAGAGAACAATCTAGTAGCTGCCAGAGGGGATGGGTAAAATAGAGCAAGAGGATTCAAAAGTACATACTTCCAATTATAAAATAAATAAGACACAAGATGCAACACACAGCATAGGAAATATGGTTAATGATACTGTACCAACTTTGGTGACAGATGGTAGCTACATTTATGGTGGGCATTACTATGTAACGTATATAAATGTTGAATCACTATGTTGTCCACTGGAAACAAACATGATATTGTATGCCAATTACACTTCAATTAAAAATAAATAAATGAAAATAAAAAGTCTGAGCCCTGAGGTAGTTAAGAAAACACAGCTGGAATTTTGGGCTTTTCGGACTTTTAAACAGTTCCTTAGTTGGGTGTGTTTTTGCAATATTAGCATATCCTTCTTTGATTTCTTAGTGTTGGTCCAGGACAGCTCAAACCTGGGTTCCCACAGCCATGCCATCCTCTTCTCATGACTTGTTCGCTTAGTACCTATTCCTTTCTCACAACTATAAAAGTCTTGAAGATGTAGGAGTTATTTATTCAGAGAAGTAAGGTAGCATGTGCCAGAAACAAAATTGCTTTCTATAATGTTGGGGCAAATAAAAGGTCAGGTTTATTTATTTATTTTTTGTCTATCTATCTATCTATCTATCTATCTATCTATCTATCTATCTATCTATCTATCTATCATCTATCTACTTAAGTCTATCTAGTCTAAAGAAAGAAAGTAAGCCCATGCACAAACTCTAACAGGTTCTAGGTTTGCCTGGGAAAGCAAAAGCAAAAGCAAAACCACACTAGGGACTCTCACGCATGTGTTCATAGCAGCATTATTCACAATAGTCCACAGGCAGAAGCATCCCAAGTGTCCACCGACAGATGAATGGATGAACCAAATATGGCGTCCACATAGAATGGGATATCATTCAACCTCACAAAGGAAGGAAATTCTGACACAAAAGGGCAAATATTGTAGGATTCCACTTACATGAGGTACCCAGAATAGTCAGGTTCATAGATACTGAATGGAGAATGGTAGTTGCCCGGGGCTGGGGGACGGAGGGAATGGAGAATTAGTGTTTAATGGGGATTGGGTTTCAGTTTGGGATAATTACAAATTTCCGTGGGGGGCACCTGGGTGGCTCAGTCAGTTAAGAGTCAGCTCTTGATCTCAGCTCAGATCTTGATCTCAGGGTTGTGAGTTCGAGCACACCCAGCATGGAGCCTACTTTTAAAAAAAATGTCTGTGGATGGATGGTGGTGACGGTTGCACAGCAACATGAATGTACTTAATGTCACTGAACTGCACACTCAAAAAGGGTTAAGAAGGTACATTTTATGTTGTGTATATTTTAACCCAATTTTTAAAAAAGCTGCACTGGGGTGAAAGCATTAGGGAAGTTGTCCTGCAAAACCCTTTCCATCAACCCATATATGTCTTTATGATAAGAGATTTTCTTTAAGGTTTACTTTTAAAAAATAGAGCTCACATAGGAAGAGATCTTTGTGGGAAGGCACAGGACCTCTCGCTTTCTTCTCTGGGCATAGAATACCAGCCAAGTAAAACCATGGTTGAGTTAGAATCTGAACAGGATCAGCTCATTTTGTTCCTTAAACTCAATATTTCTCTTCCTCAAACTCCTTTCCATTTCACTGCAGACACAGGGTGATCAGATCTCTACCCCAGGCCTGTGCTGATGTCTTTGGCAGAACTCAGGCTGGAGCTTCCTCCTCCCCCGTGAAGGGCATTGCCCAACTGACAGGTGTAATGAAAGGAGTTTTGTTTGAGATATATAGAGTAAAATCCGACTCACATGCACTAAAATTGTCATTAATAAAGAGCTTTCATCAGAATGAATTTGAATGTTGAAATGAAAGGTTGAAAGGTTTCACAGTATTTCTCAATGTTTTAAATTCCTCTTAAAAGTCTTATTCATTGTCATTACTTTAAAAATCTTTTTATTTTACTCTCTGTGATTACTAGATATGTGTCCTCTCTCTAAGCATATAACACTCCTAAATATGCACGCTTCTTTTGTAGCCCAAATGTTCCCAGGCTTTCAACCTTTGGTGTTTCTCTTTCTTTTTTTTTTTTTT